>NC_074668.1:63892525-64192525 GCF_029448725.1 Salvelinus fontinalis
CTTTGCCTTGCTCCAGGCAGGGCCAGGGTCTGTGCAGGTTATACAGATTGTTTGCAAGACACACACACACACACACACACACACTGTTACGCTAGAACTCTAACTCCAATGCGAGGTGGGAATAGCATGATCTGTAGCACAAGTGCAAACACGTTGCGCGGTTTCCTAATGTGACTGGAGAGACTTGGGGGTCTCCCTCTCTGGCGAGTTTATAGATGACTGATGTGTCTGTGCCTGTGTGTCATTCAGACCCAATCCACCCGTCTAGTTCCCCTTAACAAGCCTCCGGTCAGACTGCCTGGCACTCGTCTACCCTTAAGCACAAGTCAAGCTATTAAACAGATGGAGTCAGCACTGAGAATGATTTTTTTTTAACATCTCAAATGTAGCTAGTCAACCTCTGATATACAGTATACACTATTAGGATAGTAGCACGAGTATGAGCTCCTAGTAGCTTTCTTACCCAGTCATTAACAGGTCAGTCATATAGCCGGGTCTTAGTAAATATGCTCAAGTAGCAGCAGACAGAGGGAGTGAAAAAGAACACCTGAACTCAGAACAGTAATGAAGCGACGAGCAAGGCCGGGTGATGGAATAGCAGAGCACGTCTTAAAAGTCAAATCATTTCCTCTTCTTCGTCAAAAGACGGCTAACCAAGAGGTTCAGAAGTCCCGTCTGCACACCGCAGCAAAGCCCCGAGCCCTTAGATGGCCAGCGATTCATAGGTTCTCTATGTGCTTATCATAGAGGACAGGGCTTGTCCCAGGCCAACTCCTATGGGACGGCTGTGGGTTACAAGGGGAACGGCGGTAGAGAGCTTTCCATTAGGAACAGAGAATGAAAAAGCGTGCTTACGCCCAAAGGCCTTTTACCAACGTTCATTTCTGGGATCGTGTTTTTATTTTCTTTCAGGGGCAAGCTGAGGTTTTTCACCCAGGATAAATAAGGATGCACATTGAATAGAACCTTTAGAATGTTATTTTAATAAAGTTAGCGTCTGCATGGCGGCTTTTAACAAGGCATAGAGTACAGTACGTGTGACTGCTTGAGTGTGACCAGTCCACCTTAATGCCATCCCTGATTGTCGGCATCCTTTGCTGTATATTTCTAAAAGGGGAGAGCAGAGTCGTATGGAGCATCACAGGTGTGATAGGTGGTGCGTGTGTAGGTGTTAAAATCAAGCCTCTTTGACTGGAAGCTTCTTGGATGTGCCCTGTGCTCCATCACCACCTGACTCACTGTGATGTGCCACACTTACATTATGCATGGTGGTATACTGAGCATCACTCATCAGAAGGCACCATTAAAATACATCTGCTCCGACATCTGATCCTGTCTCGTGTTGTGTCTCCACGAACACAACCCACTTTTACTTTCAGCCTGGGCCCGTCTAGTGTTGTCTATCCACAAACATAACTCACTTTTACTTTCAGCCTGATCCTGTCTGGTGTTGTGTCTCCATTAACATAACTCACTTTTACTTTCAGCCTGATCCTGTCTGGTGTTGTGTCTCCATTAACATAACTCACTTTTACTTTCAGCCTGATCCTGTCTAGTGTTGTCTATCCACAAACATAACTCACTTTTACTTTCAGCCTGGGCCCGTCTAGTGTTGTCTATCCACAAACATAACTCACTTTTACTTTCAGCCTGCTCCTGTCTAGTGTTGTCTATCCACAAACATTTTTACTTTCAGCCTGCTCCTGTCTAGTGTGTCTCCACAAACATAACTCGCTTTTACTTTCAGCCTGATCCTGTCTAGTGTTGTGTCTCCACAAACATAACTCACTTTTACTTTCAGCCTGGTCCTGTCTAGTGTTGTGTCTCCACAAACATAACTCGCTTTTACTTTCAGCCTGATCCTGTCTAGTGGTGTGTCTCCACTAACATAACTCGCTTTTACTTTCAGCCTGATCCTGTCTAGTGGTGTGTCTCCACTAACATAACTCATTTTTACTTTCAGCCTGGTCCTGTCTAGTGTTGTGTCTCCACAAACATAAATCACTTTTACTTTCAGCCTGATCCTGTCTAGTGTTGTGTCTCCACAAACATAACTCACTTTTACTTTCAGCCTGATCCTGTCTAGTGTTGTGTCTCCACAAACACAACTCACTTTTACTTTCAGCCTGATTCTGTCTAGTGTTGTGTCTCCACTAACATAACTCACTTTTACTTTCAGCCTGATCCTGTCTGGTGTTGTGTCTCCACAAACAACTCACCTTTACTTTCAGCCTGATCCTGTCTAGTGTTGTGTCTCCACAAACAACTCACCTTTACTTTCAGCCTGATCCTGTCTAGTGTTGTGTCTCCACAAACAACTCACCTTTACTTTCAGCCTGATCCTGTCTGGTGTTGTGTCTCCACAAACAACGCACCTTTACTTTCAGCCTGATCCTGTCTGGTGTTGTCTCTCCATAAACACAACTCATTTTTACTTTCAGCCTGATCGTGTCTGGTGTTGTCTCTCCATAAACACAACTCATTTTTACTTTCATCCTGATCCTGTCTAGTGTTGTCTCTCCAAAAACACAACTCAATTTTACTTTCAGCCTGATCCTGAAACTACACAGAAACTGCCAGCCCCCCCCCCCCCCCCCCTAGACTCTACAGCCAGACACACAGTGACCCACACAGCCTTGTAGGCCCCCAGACAACCTTGATGTGTGTTTTTGGTTTGTGGATATGCAAGTTTGCAGTGTGTGTGTGTGTGTGCGTGGTGTGTGTATGCGTGTGTGTGTGTTGGCAATACTGGGAACAACTTTTTAAATGGGTGATATTAAATATTACTACTCCAATAAGCCGGTAATAGCATTCGCTGAGTCTACTATTCTTTTTTGTATCACTTCTGATGAAGTGTAAACACTCAATCTTTCCATCAAATTCCATTAAACACAGTGAGAAATGCAAACATGCACGTGCACTCCTAAAAAGCCCCAAGCAGTGAATTTTAAACAGCCGTGCGCGGACATAAATAGTTTAATCTGATGTCCGTAAATCATATGGAGAATGTACATTTGGCCTGGGCGCGGCCTTCAGGTTCACACACGGATTCTGTAAACATGTTTTTTCGCCCGGTCGCGTCGGGTCTTAAGAGACTGCCATAATCAAAAAACAATAACCGCCCTAAGCGTAAACTCTTCACAAAGTCTAGGAGAGGTATGAAATAATCATCTGTGGGTGGGCCCTGCCGAATGCTGGGAACGCAAACATTTCACTATAAAGTTGTTTAAAATAAAGGCCTCGGCGTATGGACGGCTGAGAGATAGCACATGCTGCCTTAATTACGCACGGCCATGAAAAGAAACCGCCGGTAGAAAGTACGGTATGAAGTATGTCTCTCGGTTCAACAGGGTTTAACCTATACAATGTCAGCGAGGTGTGTACTTCAGATGCGAGAGGGGATGCATTGTTTGGCGGGAAAAAAAACAACAGGCTCTGAAGGAGAGAAAAAAATCAGCAACAAAAAAACAACAACAACGAAATACTACAATCAACAAAGAGAGCGGTGTTTACTCTGAATTTCAAGACTTTCAAATTCTTCCCCCGCCATTGCCTGGCATTACAGAGAGAAAATAGACCAGCTAAGCACCCCGTTTATTGTTCATAAACCCTGTGAAAGGTAATATGCTTTAAAAGCACCGTAAATGTATTGGTGTTGCTGGAGTTTACTCTTATGGATGGTGTAAGTTACATTAGACGTTGGAGAGAAATAGATTCTTTATCCTGAAGTTTCTACTGCTGGGTGGGCCCTCTCCTCTTTAGCTGTGTTAACATAAGAATAGAGGGGTGGCTAGAGGGTGAGGGGGGGGTTTTGCTGGTTGAAATGATTCTGCGCCTCCGCTGCTGCTTAGCAGGGGCTGTTGTTATCCACTTATAACATCAGACGTTCACTCTCTCTCTCTTACTCCCTCTGTTTCACATTCCTCCCTCTCTCTCTTGCTCTCTCTCCCTCTTTCCCCCCTCTTTGCTCCACTGTGTCGTAGAGCAGTTTGGCCATGGAATCGGGGGGGGGGGGGCAATATACCAGTCATATTTTGTAATGCCTGACTCAGCCTTGGCACCCGTCTGTCCCAGATCTCCTCAGGCGCGTGGCCTACAATGTGACGCGGTGTCACGCCGACGTGGGATTTTCAACCCGGGAGAGAGAGGAGAAAACGTCTCTCGTGTTCACAGGGCCAGAGCAGGCATACACACAACACGACACAAGAACTCTAACCTCCTCTTAATCCCGTTTCATCCTCCAGTCTTAAGGCCCTGGATCTGAACGGTAGTTCACCTTAAGGCGAGCTATGGTCCGGGTCCGTGGCACTGTTAAGCATGGAGGAGGAATGCAGTTAGAAATAACTGTTTGTGTACGTTGAGCGTCCGTCTTGGAGCGCAGGGAGCGGTGGCTGAACGGTGCTAAAAGACATCTGGATGCGATGAAATGCCATTTATCTAAACAAAAGGGAGTCTCGCTGCCTAGCAAGCCACCCAACGTGCGTTTGGCTTTCACTGCATATTTGTGCAATGTTTTCTAAAGTGCTATATTGACAAATATTTCATTGCAACAGTATTAAGCTTTCCAACATGAGATGGTTTTCCTCGCTCCGATTTCCCCCGAGATAAACATGGAGACCATTGGAAGTAGCTGTGCACTTGATGAACGACTGAGAAGGAGTGCTTTATGGCTGGTCAAAAGATGAAAAAAGACCCAAAAACCGCTGTTATTGGATGGACATTTTATAATAACACTAATGTTCTTTTCCACTTCTATAGCGCTATTCATTATGTAAAGAGTCTCAAAAAGGAGGAGCGATTTAGAAGAGAGAAAAAAACGTAGCTTTCATGAGATGGGAGGTCGTGAGCGGGGCGGGGAAGTTCGTGCATCGAGTTGTCTTCGGAGGGAGGTTGTCAAAGGAGGGAGAGCAAGCAAAGATGGTCTCTGGACCATCATATATAAACAAGGAGGCCGTACAAAGTGTTAACTTCTTTTTTTTAGAAATGTATGAACTGTAAATGTATGGTTTCAGAACAATCTGGACATCAGCTAAGTTTTACAGTGCTACAGCATATCCATCAAGATTGATTTCCCTCCCTTACTATGAGAGAGAGAGAGAGAGAGAGAGAGAGAGAGGGTGATGGAGGTAGAGAGTGGGGGGAGAGGTGGCCTGTGTGTGTGTGCATGAGAAGCGCACCTATAGATTTATCAGCTCTTTCATTCTATTTAAACAAATAAGTCTTGGAGCCTTGGAAGGCAGTGTAGGGACATGCCTAGGATAATAAGCGTCATGGAATCTAATCAGATTTATAAGAGGAATTGATTGTTGTGTGGCAGGAGGAGCAGGAGTGGGGTTGGCAATAAGCTGAAATTTAAGTGTTAATTTTTATGCTAATCCTCTGGCATCTCCGTGTGATGCAATTTGGTTCCCTGCACCGCAGATATGAAATTGTCCTGCTCACAGAGAAAATGTCAGCTTGCCAGACCCTGAAAGCTTGTTATTTATTAGGTATGTTTCTATTAGTATGTGTCATAGTTGTTAGAGAGCCACATGCACACGTATAGACACACATGCGCGTGCATGCACACGCACACACACAAATACACACACACAATGGTGCTTCATGCTTGTTCCGCCCAGCTCTCGGCCTTAAAATCGTCTCAGCTCACTGGTTGCAACACTGGGGCATTAATGTATTATCATATATCGGGTGGTCCTTGCCCTCTGGACAAAAGGCTATTTAATACAATTTAATGACATTCCCAAGCAGGAGAAAGGGAGGGAGACAAGGAGGCAGAGCCTAGATGAAAATACCATCTGTGTTTCTCATGGCTCACCCATGCAAACATTTCAGCTTAAGATGCGTGACTTCTCGCCTTTCTCCGGCAGAAAGGGGGGAAAGAGGGAGAAGCTAATGAGAGGGAGAATTAGAGAGGAATGAGAAGTCTAAATATGAATATCCATAAAGACAGTGTGCTCTAATCCAGGCCTGAATGCTGCATACAGTAACATGTCACAGACGGCATTGCTCTCCAAAGGCCATTAAGTGATCCATTTCCACAGTCACACGGCGATGTCATCCACACGAGACAGCAGAGGGACGGTGACAGCCAGGCGCTGTGTTTGGGTTTCATCGAGCTCTGACAGCTTCCTGTCAAGACGCCGCTCTCCTTTGAAACACCTATTCTCTCCGTCTCTCGCGCTCAAACTGTATCGTACTCCGTCTAGTCCCCATTCATACTGCTGTCCTGTGTGCCAGTCCCTGAATCCAGTTATATTGTATACTGGGCGTAGTAACAGAGTAAAAGGTTTGGATGCAATTCACATATAGGTCAATTAAATGCACCAACATCTGCTCTCTGCCATCATTTGCATATAGTATTCATATGTTAATGACGCCCCTTGTTTTTGTGTTTGTGTGTGTTTTTATGCACTTCCTCCCCTCCTCCTCGTCTCTTTGTAATAAAAAGAAGAAGATTCACACTTCCCAAAACCGGATACAGCCGTCCTATTTCTACTTCCCCTCTCACCAACGCTTAAAGGAAAGAGTTCCTTGAGCAGACAAGTGCCAGGGTTGTTCTGTTGCCATGCCCCTGATTTCAAAAAGAAGAACCCTTCTACTGTAGTGGGAAGGCCTCCCTTTCCAAAGCAGCTTAATGCCTTATAAATCAATGATGACACAGATGGACCAGCGATAATCTATTTAGAATGCCTCACAGCAAATATTGTCGTACAGATGATTAGAGATTGAGCTATTTTAACTCACCCCCTTAACAATTCTTCCGCTCATTTTAATACTTTGAATTATAGGGGGACTTCACAAATTTGGTTATTTTAAACGAATCTCAAACATGAGAAAAAAGGGTCTAATGTGTAAACGGCTGAAGTCTGTCTTCTCTTTGTGGCGTTATGGGTGGGGATAGGGGAACAAAGAATATATGAAGAGCGTGGTGGTCTGTTGCCAAAACCATAATGACAACGCATGTTTCTGTAACCAGAAAAGGGGGGGTCCTTTAATGGAATTGTGTCTGGGGGTGTAAATAGCAAAGCTAGAGGCCTCAGCCTCTTTTATGGTCGATGGCTCCCGATTTAGCGTGAGGAGGAGGAGGAGGAGTGAGAAAATGAAGTGGAGGTTGTCAGATGTGGCAGCTGCTTGGAATCCTGATAAATATAAGCCCTTATTGATCGGATGAAAATGAAAGATCCCAGAGTGCCGTGCAGTATTTAGCATCTTGTCTGCCGCGCGTCAGCGATGGCCTTGCCTTGGAGGGATAGATTTTCAGCCCGCTGCAAGGCACGGCTTTTATTTCATCTTTAACCTTTTTCGGCTGCATTTCCCTGACCTCTGCGCATCGCCGCCATTCAGAGAATTTGTTACATTTCACTTGACATCATCTGCCTGCCTCTCTCTCTCTCTCTTTCTCTCTCTCTCTCTCTCTCTCTCTCTCTCTCTCTCTCTCTCTCTCTCTCTCTCTCTCTCTCTCTCTCTCTCTGACAGGACAGGACAGAGACACATCCCTCTAGGTCGGTTGTCATTGCTGTGTGCTGTAGTGACTCAGTGGCAGTGACTGCCTGGGTCTCCTCAAACCTGACAGACAGGCTCCAGACCAGTATGCAGTTAGTGTGTTAAGGTATGCCCCCCCCCCCTCACCCACCCACCTTCTGTCACACACTGATCAGTGATCGGTCCCCCTGTCCCACTGGCACAGCTCTATCACACTCACATCGCTCTCTCTCTCTCTCTCTCTACGTTGCCATAGGCTTCTGCTAATGCTTGTAACTTGTTACAATCTGGATTGTGATAATCTACCATAATCATCAGCCACATGCCACCTAAAAACACACACGAATGCCATTCAGTTCCCACACTGAAACATGTCTGTTCCAAATCTTCCCCTCCCCTTGTGCCACCTCTCCAATGTCACTACACTTCCACTTCGTGCCTACCCTCCCTATGTCTTTTTCATTTATAAGAGCTAGCTAGCAATTATAACATGAGAAATATGGGACGAATCATGAACAATTTATGTTTTGGCATTAGTGTAATTGAATTCTACTCGTATATCACAGGGAGAAGTTTCGGGCTTGAGTTAAATGAGAGGTACGAATCCATGAAAATAAGGCTCCCTTCCTTGTCTTTTGAACAGCGCTCCTTTACTCTTTTAGATGGATGATAAATCCCCGGTGAGGGAGCCGGCAACAGCTGTTGGCAGACAGGCTAGATATGAGAATAGCAGCATAGGATGAGCGAGCATTAAAAATTAATACGCTATTTAGCCTAGGTGTATTTTAGGTATTTGACATTTTCATGTCCGGGACAGACTCAATTTATTCATAGTACAGAAAATAAAAAAAATCGAGAAGGGGTGGGGGGGGGGGGAGAGCCGTAAGTGAAGGCCATTCTGTTTTTATGGTCACTCCTTCCCTACAGTAGTGATCCGTGTGAAAGCTTAAAGCACACTGTCTGTGTCTATGGAGGAGACTAAAGCTCGTTATGACTGGAGTAATAATTAGCACACTGCACAAAGGAAATTATGCCTCTTAAGCCCCCAATATCTTTCTTTTTTTGAGATTCCTTCACCCCCCCCCCCCCCCTTTCACTCTCTCTTAACACTGACTGGGAAAGCTACACACAAACACAAGATAAGCAGGGATATTGGGTAGTGCTCTTTAAAAAAAGCTGCTAGGGTAGCTAGCTAGGCCCAGGCCCCAGACAGTGAAAGTGAAAAATCCCAGACCTCATAGTGATGAATTACTAATGCTCCTTCAGAACGTCTCCGTATCCCTCGCAATCTAATCGCGCGGAAATCCAAGAAGTGTCCTGTAAGGAAGGATCCGACCATAAGGAGACACCTCGCTCAACCTCCCTCCCGCCACCTCTGTTCCTCTCCCTCTTCCTTCCACTGTCTGACTCTCACCCCCTTTTTCCTTTCCCGTCCTCTCTCGCTCCGCCTGCGTCCCTCGCTTTTCATTTTCTCGCACGCTATTCTACGCGCGTCCTTTGAGTCTCTCTCTCTCCGTGTGTTTCTCTTATTGTCTCTTCTTTACCCGACTTCCCCCTCTTTCTTTCATTTCCTCACGCTTCCAATCGTCATGTATACACTGTTATTACCCTGGGGAATATTTAGCAGTAACATGTTCAACACCACATACCGCCCTCTCGTCTTAACTCCGAACACAAACCTGGAAGGCACAAACCGGAGAAGTATGCGTAAGTATACTGATCAACGATAAACAGAAAGCTTTTCTTTAGCGGTTTAAACCTATTACTGGAGCGCTCAATCTCAAGCCTGGGATCATTTTCGGAGACATCTCTCCAACTACAGAGAAAATGGGAATCAGAGCCATTCACTGTTTAAAGGAGATGGAGGCACTTTGAAAGCATAAGTCTCAACAGCGTCCTTCATTTTCACATTTCATTGATTTCACATTGCTGGAGTTCAGTGCTACTAGTGCTTGAGACAAAGGGCCCGCGTTACCTGCAGCTTTGTCGACATACACTCATAGAAAATGCTAAACATTCGAAAGCCGTCAGTCGAAAATATCCTCAATCCCTCAGTCTCTCAGAAAAAAAGACACAAAAAAAAGACACAAAAACATGTCCAATGTTAAATGCCCAGGATTGAGTGATGGTTTTTAGCCTAGCAGTGGGGTTTTGTGGAAGGAAACGTGGAGTTCTTACTGGAGTACGACAGTGCAGAGAGTTGCCCTCCCTGGGTCTATAGGGGTTTACCCGGGAGCTGTTTCCCTGTGGCGCGAGGGTTTAAGTGTCAGAGCCAATGTGCCTTTGAGGCCGTATCCTAGCAGATTAGCGTCTCTCCTTATCATTCCAATCAAGCCCCGCTCCCTTTGAAAACATATTGTACATATCTACCCCTCCCTCCTAGCCCCCTGCCGTCGTCCATGACAACAATCTGTAGGCATGATGGTCTGTCTCAGAGGAGCAGTGGGAGCCCTTGACAGATAGCAGGTCTGGCGCTGGAGTCAAAAGCAGGCACGTCCGTCCTCCTCCCTACCCGGCGCAGGGGAGAGGGGACCGAAGGGGGAGACTGTCAGACGACAGAGGGGACCGAAGGGGGCTGGGCGGGGGGGTGGGGGGGGGGGGGGGGGTAACACACCAAGCCCTTCATCATCCTCCTATGATAGCAGGGGTAATTGATATATGGGCACAGCCGTCTCTTCCCCTTCGCGTGTTAAGGTCGACTTATCTACATTTCACCCCTGATTTCTCCACTCCCATTATATTTCCTAGATATTGACTGACTGGTGAGGGTGGTGTGTGAAAAGAACCAAGAGAAAAAGAAAAGAAAAGTGCTTTTATTCCGGCGCCTAACCCTGCCTGTTATCAAAGTAACTTTGAGCTTATTAGCGACAAAGGGCCTTCCCCCCCTTCCTGCTTTGTGCGGCCGTGTACGCCAGCGCTTCCTGAATTAAACTGCTGGCTTCCTGTTCTTTTATATGCATGGCCACATCTGGGGAGCTTGCTCACAGCCCTGCTGCCTAATAACAATCACCTTCCCTTTCAGTCCCCCCTGATTGTTTCTAATTCACTCTGACAGATAGTGGCTGACAAGCCGCCCGCGCCTCCCTCCCTCCGTGACCCCGGATCACTCACCGCACTTATAAGGCCTGTCATTTTTAATATTTGATTTCAGTTTTAAGTTATGTGTTTTACCCAGATGATGAAATCAGTGTTTAACTGAACACAAAATGGATCTCCCCTCTCTCTTTTCATCTTCAATCTCTCCCTTGCTTGCCCTCTTTGCCTTTTCTATCTCTCTCTCTCTCCTCTCCTCTGTTTTACGGAGATGAGGGGAAGATATTAGGGGTAATATAGGCACACAGACACAGACAGACACGGAAAGACACAAAGCTCACAGCCACGCGGACACAGTGCTCTGCATTGCATTTTACATTGTGATCTGCCAGTGGGTATTATACATTATCTCTGTATCTAGAAGTCCAGCATCAGGACTTGATGCGTGGCCATTGACAAATATCCGATTTTGAATATGTCCTCAGGCCTGCAAGTTACCTAGTTCCGACATTCTTTGCATTCCATTGATTGCCAATAAAGGTGTTCAGACATGGGCATAACAGGCAGACTAATCACTAAATGAATTTATAGATTCATCGACAAGTAGACGGATGACATTTTGCAGGGCAATCCATGCAGTCCCTCAATAAATAAATAAACGCATTTTAGAGTTAAATGAAAATAAGCAATTCCTTCGTTAGCCAGTTCAATAGTTTGCTTCCCACATACTTCACAGAGATATACATGTATATGTATAGAGAGAGACAGAAGGACACGAATGTGAAGAACACCAGAGAAAGAGAGAGATCCTACATAGCCCACCGTCTCAAATAGACACGTTGACTGTGTATTCACCTCACAACAACAAGGCAACATCCCCCCGAAACTCATCCAACTCATAAACACTCTGCAACCCTATCACCCTAACGTACCCAGACACCATCTCAAATACACACCCACTTCATACCGCCAAGGCATTGTATCATTCCGGGACACGACGGTGCCCTGGGCATGCCCGATTCCATTTTTTTTCTCCCGATGACAAAAACAGAACTAATTGGAGTACCACTGCATGTTTTCACTAAAGGCACAATTTAATCACATTTGAGCTGGGAATGAGCATTTTGGGAATGTCATATGTTCATTCAGCAAATGGAGCGAACGAAAAGCAATATTTGTTTTGCTTTGATTAGCAAAACCGGCAGGGTAATTTGTTAAGAAAGGGACAGAAAATCTCTGTTTAACCCACCTCCCCTCAAAACAGACTCTCACCCCCCACCACCCCTCCCGACACAGCCCCTACAATGTGAATCAGCATCAACCCCCCCCCCCCCCTTCCTTAAGCCATTTATGCATTTATCTTACATGTTAATGAACTTTTGCCCCCAGCATTTTTGACTTTGGACCGCTGTCTCCAGTCTCCAGTCCCTAATCTCTGTCCTTTTGTGGCATTGTTGATAAATACTTTACGAATAACTTTTTTCACAATGTAAAGAGTATTGTTTTCTCCAAGGTTGTATTAATAAACATGAATGAATGTATTTGTCGTCACCAAAGCATGATTAATGCACATTAGCCTGTGTATTGCTCACTCTAGCCCGCGCCCCTACTCCCCCAAAAAATGACCCATCAACATTAAATATTTATGGCATAATATTAATGGTTTTGTAAAGAAAATAACAAGTTATTAATCCTCTGATTAACAACTGATTAACCTTTTTATTAAACACGTGATCCGTGCATCGTCGATTCAGGATATGTCGCCTGAGTGTGCTGCAGAATAATTATTTTTGTGTCTTTTCTAATTGCAAAAATCGCATGGTTGAACTGTTGTTTTTTACACATGCACACACACTTACACATGCACACACACTTACACATGCACACACACACTTACACATGCACACACACTTACACATGCACACACACACTTACACATGCACACACACTTACACTTGCTCACACAACGTGAGATATGCGGTCCAAGTACACATATACAAAAAATTGGCAAAATTCTATTGCATGAAGCGAACGCGTCTAAATATAGTAGCAGATCTTTAAAACAATGGGGTTTAATTCACATATCCGTTTATTCCACAGTTATTGGCATGCTGTGGGAAAGTACAGAGAAAACACTGTGCTGAAGGACAAACGCTTTCTTTCTCTCTTTTTTTTGTGTTTGCTCATCTCCATGCCATTGTGGGTATTTTTAGTCCCCCGTCTCAGTCCGCTAAAACACAATTATGTTATGTTTTGAGACACGTTCCAAGAGTGACTTCACTGTGCAGGCTAGGAAAAGAAAGACCGATCTTTGGTGCCATGATCTACCAGGTCCTTATGCAAGTAGGGCTTTTTCACTGGACATTCACTGCAAGAATTGGTGAGGTTTAGGGATTGGCTTGTCAAGTTGTAAAAATATATATAAATAAATACATTACCATAGCAGTCCAAAGAGAAGTACTAAGAACTACCAACTCTAGACGGTTTCCTCTAGGAAATTTACAGTGGTTTTCCAAGTTGTTCTCTGCAGTGTGCATATTACGTAGTTAGGTAAATAATGATAGAATAGACATTATTATTAACGTTTATTCATTTCACTCATGATAAAAACAAATTCTATAGTCTTTGTGTGAAGGCTTTGGCTTAGTGCACAGGCCTCAGGCCTCAGGCACAACTCAGGGACGCTCCTCGGTCCTGGGTCCTGGGTCATCTCACAACTTCTTTTCATTTAATTCATATCTTTGTTTAAGCATGTTTTTTTCTTCTTCTTCATACACCCCTGCCTTTCATTCTGGCCCTTTTCTTTAGTGGGCAGGATCCATCAAAGGCCAATGTGTTGTGAAAGGCAACAACAATACGCCTCTTTGTGGAAAGATGTGTGAGGGGATAAGTGTGTTGGGGACACTTGTTTTTTTACGGCCTGGTCTTATGATGGATCGGTGCTTGTTCGTTTCCTTTTTCCTCCAATAGCAATGGAAGATTTCACCTTCAGCGACTTTCCCTTAACCCCCATCTCACTTTGGACTTGCTCTCTTTCTACTCTCCTTCTATCTCTCTCTTTAATTCGCTCGTCTCTAGTCTCTCTCTTTTTCTCTCTCGCGCACACACTAGTCTCTATCTATGTCTTTCTGTCTCTCTTTCTCTCTGTCTCTCTCTCCACCACACAAACTGGCCGCCCTGGGAGTCAGTCACACACCCCTCTGAAAACAATTATCTTTGAACTTGCTTTTAGTGCTGTTTGTCCTAATTGCAGATAATTTTCTCTGTCAGATTTCTACTTTTATTGCAGTTTTGCCCTGAATGTTGATCCTATTGAGGTTCAACCTTATTTTACTCGCTGGGACACCCCTAAGACCTGAATTCATCACATATCCCCCAAGGACTTCTCTCTCTTTCTCTCTCTTCAAATTCATTTTTTTTTCTCATCATTTCTTCTTTTTTTTAAGATATCATTTTTTTTGTAGTATTATCCAAATGAATTAGTGGGATCCCAAAATACACAGAAGGACGTACGTTTTGTCCCAATTTCTGTGTTATCGTTCACATTTTGGGCCAGGTTTTTTTTTGTTGCTGAGGTATATCTCTGTGACACGTTGGACTGAGTAACTTCAGTGCCACTTGGGATTCACTATGCATTTATAGATCGGTGGTACAGAGGTGGACTTCGTAGTAATTAAAGACGAGTAAAGGTGGTTAAGTCCGTCCTCTGCGTCGTTCCAAACATTAACAATCTCCCCCGTTCTGTTAACTATTTATGAGAGGGTCTCAACTGAAAACACACACGCACGCACGTACGTACGTACGCACACACACACACACACACACACACACACACACACACACACACACACACACACACACACACACACACACACACACACACACACACACACACACACACACACACACACACACGCACACACACACACACACACACACACACACACACACTGTACATCCATGCACCTAAGCTTCTTAAGGATCCTTGTCACCATGCAGACACCACACAACATGCGCTGTGGTTGCAGAGAGAGGTTTAGATACGGTGCAGGGCTTTTTGAATTAGAACTGGATTGTGTGGCAGATATGTTCATGGGCCGGGTCAATGACAGTCTATGGGATTAGTGTCATAAAGTGGTTCCAGCCACAATGAGTGTGAGTTAACACCGACGAAGGTGTGGAGAAGTCCTCTGCCCCAGATTTACATCGAACCTGCCCCTACCCGAGGGAAAGACTGCGACGTGCAATGCTGTATTCTGACTGTGCCAAATGCTGGTGCGTGATGCAACCGCTCACAATTTGTTCAGGAGGAATCATGTCATCATACAGACAGCACTATAGCACATTTGCTGTACTTAACTCACGCAGTCAGTGACACTCCTCTATTGTCCTGACTGTCTAATCACACAGGATGTCTGGGTTTGTTTGGCCTCAGACCACATTTGTTTTTTTTATTTGAGTGAACCTTTATTTCACTAGGCAAGTCAGTAAAGAACAAATTCTTATTTACAATGGCGGCCTACACCGTCCAAACCCGGATGACGCTGGGCCAATTGTGCGCCGTCCTATTGGACTCCCAATCACGGCCGGTTGTGATACAGCCTGAGTTGAATCCAGGGTGCCTGTAGTGACGCCTCTAGCCCTGACGTGCAGTGCCTCAGACCGCTGCACCACTTGGGAGCTTATATTATAGCGTTTCTCCTCCAATGAGAATAGAGCAATTAAATGATGTCCGCTTTGCATTATTTGATACAGGATATGGATCCTAAAGATATACTTGTTGCTATTTTTTGCTGACAATTAGAATTAACTTGAAAAACAAATGATTTACGCCCATGCACTCTCACTCGCCTGTTCAGTACCATCCAGTTGTGTACAGTTTGATTTCTTAACAAAAGGCAGAGGAGAAAGTCTTTACGTTCGTTCAGTGAGTGAGCGATGGCAGTTTCTTTTTTGAAGTACCTCCTCGACGCGACACACACTGGAGAGATGTTCATTTATTCCGGGCACAGTGTGAGATAGAGAGGCAACGCTCTCCTCGCGTCCCTCTCCAGTGGCTCGCCTGCCCGGACGCCTGGCCCACGGTGGCCTGAACTTCCACACCGATTGATGGCTCCGTGCGGACCCCCCAGCTCCTCCAAACTCCCATAATGCTCAGGGAGCGCATCTTTATACACACACACACACGCCTAATTGAATTACATCCCCTTCAGCTCCGGGGTCCTCTACTGAAGGAAAGAGATGGTCCGTTTCACTGAGACTGAGCTACGGAGTCGAAATTCTCACAATGCCTATCATCCACATTAGATGTGTCACCAAGACAAATAGAGACATAATGCAGGCAGGCAAAGAGGTCCGTCACAGTGACTTTGGCAGTGGTTTGCGACTGTTTCAGAGAGTTTCTTCTAGCACCGCCACTGTGCTCCTCATCACAGAGAACGTCGGTGACAGCCAGTGAAGGCTGCTTTGTTTGTCTAGTCGTCTACTCTCTTTAATGAGCCATTTATTGTGTGTTTTGTATTCGTCGTGTTTGTTCGTTTTTTTCCGCTGGTTGAGTTTCGGGAAAGAGAGGCCTTGTCTTCCTGGACTCCTTCAGAAAGTAGTCAAACCGCCCTGAGAGTGACTGGGGCTGCGTGTTTGGAGCACGTCAAGTTTCGACCTTCCGTCGCTCTTAACCGTTTCCCAAATCAAAGCATCAGAGCTGCAGTCAAACTCTCCTCCTCCTCCTCTTCGTCTCGTCTCGCCGTGTGCCTGAAGCGACGCGGCTCTCTCCGCAGCAGGGGAAAGGCAGGGCGTCGGGTAGGAGTGGGACGGGGGAAATGTAGCAGACTGTGACACGTACCTGTCAGCAGGTACTCCAAATAATTGGTAAATTACAACCGCGGGATAGAAGAGGCTCTCTTTTCTTTCTGTTTGATGAATATTTGAAGTCGCCAGGCAGTCGTTGAACAACGCCGCGTGTTTGGCTCGGAGAGTCGGGCTATCACGCGCATCGAGGAAGAGGAGCAGCTAACGCGCAGAGAACAGAAGGGATCCTACTGTACTACTTAGTGTAGACAGAACAGAGAGCACGGGAGCACGGCGTGGAGACTGTCCTCGTAATCTAAACGGGTCTGAGCTAACAAGCAGCATAAGCGTATACATTGAGACAATGCTTTACTAAGTGACATATGCTCTCTGTTACACACGCTGGCTGACACTGACACACCCGCACACTGACATACTCACTCTCACACACTTGGAAGCCTAAACCCTTTTCCATGTTGAATGGATGCCACAGAAGGTTCACTTGCTCCTTGGACAAATGTGTTTTAACTTTTGGGGAAGCTTCACTCCCTGCCAATTCGGTGGGAGCAATTGGGCTCTGTTTTGTCTGTTAATGAAACGTATTCGTCTTCATGTTGCTCTTTTGTCGGCCTCAAACTCACTTGACACTGTAGTCAATTAAACCCCTGAGGGCCGCTCTGTGCATTAAAAGATATATACCGCTTTGACCTTTCAGCTCGCTCGTAGTGGGCACACCCATAGAACACTTTGCGATGAGCCGTATGAAAGAAGAAAAAAAAACCTGCAGAGGACGTTCAAAGGGCCGTGCCACGACACTAGTATGAGGTGGTGAAACAGTTGCCCTGAGCACGGAGCAGTCCCCAAGGGAATGTGTCCTATGTAAAGTAGACATATCTGAGTGGTAGACTTAGATAGAAATGTCACTGGGGGACGGCCACGTCATAATGGCAGGTTTTGGTAGAGCTGAGGCAAGTGCGAGCTGGGGACATTGGACGCTATTGGTCAAAAGACACATAAATGGACTAGACTAGATTGGGGTTGTGCACTAAAGAACTGTGGCTGGGCTTGAGGACCTTGGTCCGTATCGCCTGCATGAGGTGGTTGTGCTGGGCGGTGATGCAGTCAGTGAATGCCTTAGATATGGCCAGTGGGGTCGAGGTGTAACGAAGCGTATGGGGCACGTCCTCGATCCTAACCCCCACAAAGCAAGGCCTCCTTCAGGGCTGACTGGACCTAGAGTGCCCCACGAGCCTGTAGTTTAGCCCACGTTTCAGTGTTTTAACAGCTTGACATGTGAGAAACTTCCCCAGGGTATGAGGCGTTTCATCTGCCTTTTACCCTGTCTGCCGTGGTGAGGCTGAGTCAATGAAGGCCATGTCTTGCCAGTGGATCTCATTTGAAGTAGCCCGCTGTTGTGTGTATTCTATGGTATTTGCTAATCCCCATCACGCTCCAAATCAAATTTGATTTTCCATAGAACATGTCCATCTCAGATTGCATTTCGGAGAATAATGTGATTGTTTTGTTGTGGAGACGTTCATGGTGGTACGTGTTTCCTTACGTAGGTTGTATCAATAGGTCCAGTGTATTAGATGTCTGAACTCTGTTTGGTATGCTCAACAACCAGTAACCTGAACAACAGATCTCCGTTGCATTGTTTCCTGTTACTCTATGGGGACTGTGTCCTGCTTGCATATAAGCAGGGGGTGTTTTATATTATTGTTGTTTACTGGCGACATCTTTGGGTCGATGTTCAAGAAAAAGTCCCCCATTTTGATTTATTCATTTCAGCCGAGGATTTATGCGGCGATGCTAAAAACGTACATCTCGCACGGACTGATGGAGGATCTATTATTCATGAAAGCTAATGCATTGTTTCTTCTTGCTTTATATAATTCCCCCCCCCCCCCTTTTTCCCTCACCAGCATTTTCTCAGGCGCGCTTGGCAGTAATATCTGTATTGAAATGAGAAGTTTGAAAGACAAACCACCAGCTCCTTATATGTGTAAACTGCGTTAAATCACACTTTGAGCTTACAGAGCGGAGCTTCAAGTGTTAAATGGGGGTTGAAGTCTGCCTGAACTAATTTGTAGGGCTTTGCACCATGTTGACATTTAAATGTGATAAGAATAGGAAACTGTATGCCGACCTATTTTGAAGATGCTTTCGGAATACACTCACATCAGCGCCGGTCTATAATTAATAAAAATAGACAGGGTTTCTTGCTCCAGATTTGATTATAATACAAC
The DNA here is from genome assembly GCF_029448725.1 of Salvelinus fontinalis. Taxonomy (NCBI): domain Eukaryota; kingdom Metazoa; phylum Chordata; class Actinopteri; order Salmoniformes; family Salmonidae; genus Salvelinus; species Salvelinus fontinalis. Next base: position 63,911,080 of record NC_074668.1, read on the forward strand.
CTTATAAACACTACAGCGATGGGGATAAAAACAGGGGGGAAAGATTTGATGGGCGCAGGAATTAAGAGGGAAGTGGATTGCACACACCTGGTTTTGCAGGAGATTGCGTTGGCTGGCTGCTGTGCTATCACATTACTGTGATCCAGCCCCTGTGTTTGTGAGAGAATTGAGGAGAGGGACGGGCAAAATCAGCATGCAAATAACGGCACATTGTTAACTTAATCAGATGCAGGAGGGGAGAAAAATATGGTGAGGGAGGGAGAGAGGGAGGGATGGAGAAAGGGAGAGGATGGAGGGTAGGATGGAGGGATGTAGAGGAGGTGGGGCACATAAATAAGAGTCAGGGCCCTGAGATGGCGGAGGGCAGAGGGGAAGGGGTATGTGTATGGGGGTGAGGGGTGAGCTGCCGGGTGGAAGATAGGGGCTGGTTTCAGGGCATCAAGATGATGCAGCCTCTCCAGAGCTCCGTCAAGTGGCTCAGACAGGCAGTTCAGCGGTGATAGCAGAGCGCCGCCCGTGTTGTGAGCCCTGCTGTCACCGGCCCCCGACAAGAGATCACAGCTGTAGGACACGGGTATTATCTAAAGGCTGAGGGGACAGGGAGGGGTGGTGGGGTGCGGCAGGCAGGCAGGCAAGCTAAACATGGCAGGTGCACCCATGTTGCTGGTGACTTTCTAGGCTAAGCTATACGTCACAGTGCCATCCTTAAATGCTTATTCACTACAAATACATCCTAGCCTCATCATGGAAGAAATGCAGTACAATTAGATTTTTATTTGAAATTCTTTCACCAAAGCATGGATGCCCTTTTCAATGGCTTTTAAGATCATTTTGATTTGTAAATCTGACGATGTCTTTCAATGTGTTGAAATAGCACAATGCACCCCTAGAGTTTATAGCTGCTACGTAGTGACCACTATAGGAATACAGTGGCTTGCGAAAGTATTCACCCCCTTGGCATTTTTCCTGTTTTGTTGCCTTACACCCCGGAATTAAAATGGAGTTTGTATCATTTGATTTACACAACATGCCTATCACTTTGAAGATGCAAAATATATTTTATTGTGAAACAAACAAGAAATGAGACAAAAATAAGAGAAAACATGAGCGTGCATAACTATTCACCCCCCCAAGTCAATACTTCGTTGAGCCACCTTTTGCAGCAATTACAGCTGCAAGTCTCTTGGGCTATGTCTCTATGAGCTTGGCACATCTAGCCACTGGGATTTTTGCCCATTCTTCAAGGCAAAACTGCTCCAGCTCCTTCAAGTTGGATGGGTTCCGCTGGCGCACAGCAATCTTTAAGTCATACCACAGATTCTCAATTGGATTGAGGTCTGGGCTTTGACTAGGCAATTCCAAGACATTGAAATGTTTCCCCTTAAACCACTCAAGTGTTGCTTTAGCAGTATGCTTAGGGTCATTGTTCTGCTGGAAGGTGAACCTCCGTCCCAGTCTCAAATCTCTGGAAGACTGAAACAGGTTTCCCTCAAGGATTTCCCTGTATTTAGCGCCATCCATCATTCCTTGAATTCTGATCAGTTTCCCAGTCCCTGCCGATGAAAAACATCTCCACAGCATGATGCTGCCACCACCATGCTCCACTGTGGGGATGGTGTTCTCAGGGTGATGGAGGTGTCGGATTTGCGCCAGACATAGCATTTTCCTTGATGGCCAAAAAGCTACATTTTTGTCTCATCTGACCAGAGTACCATCTCCAATATGTTTGGGGAGTCTCCCACATGCCATTTGGCAAACTTTGCTTATTTTTTTCTTTAAGCAATGCCTTTTTTCTGGCCGCTCTTCCGTAAAGCCCAGCTCTGTGGAGTGTACGGCTTAAAGTGGTCCTATGGACAGACACTCCAATCTCCGATGTGGAGCTTTGCAGCTCCTTCAGGGTTATCTTTGGTCTCTTTGTTGCCTCTCTGATTAATGCCCTCCTTGCCTGGTCCGTGAGTTTTGGTGGGCAGCCCTCTCTTGGCAGGTTTGTTGTGGTGTCATATTCTTTCCATTTTTTAATAACAGATTTAATGGTGCTCCGTGGGATGTTCAAATTTTCTGATATTTTTTTACAACCCAACCCTGATCTGTACTTCTCAACAACTTTGTCCATGACCTGTTTGGAGAGCTCCTTGGTGTTCATGGTGCCGCTTACTTGGTGGTGCCCCTTGCTTAGTGGTGTTGCAGACTCTGGGGCCTTTCAGAACAGGTGTATATATACTGAGATCATGTGACAGTTAGATTGCACACAGGTGGACTTTATTTAACTACTTATGTGACTTCTGAAGGTAATTTGTTGCACCAGATCTTATTTAGGGGCTTCATAGCAAAGGGGGTGAAATACATATGCACTTTTCCGTTTTTTGTATTTATTTTTATTTTTTAAACAAGTAATATTTTTAATTTCACTTCACCAATTTGGACTATTTCATGTATATCCATTACATGAAATCCAAATAAAAATCAATTTAAATGACATGTTGTAATGCAACAAAATAGGAAAAACGCCAAGGGGGATGAATACTTTTGCAAGGCACTGTAAAACAGAGGTTATGACCCATGATGCATTGCTCATGCAGAGATGCCTCTTGAATAGAATATGTTCCATCTGCAGCCATGGTTACATAAACAACATATTAGCATCATGGTGGTGGGGGTTAGCGATGACGAGGGTTCAGGAAAACAGAGAATGTGAGTAATATCACTTATCACCAGACACACGGCACTACACCAGGACAATTAAAGAAGAGGCCTTGTGTTGCTTCAAGAGCAAGACATCTCCAGGGAGGGAAGCGCTGAATGCACTATATAGAGAGGTCATTTTTCATTAAACATCATCGCATTCATGACCACACACACACACTTGCACACACACACACACACACGTGCACACACACACGTGCACACACATACACACACACATGCACACACCCACATGCGCACACACACACACACACACAAATACACACACACAGACACTTGTTCTCTGCTGAACGGAGTTGTAGCCGCTGGTTGTGAGAGATGGTGAATCAGTGATCATGTTGAAGGTCAGAGAGGGCAGGGAGAAGTGATACAAATGCAGACAGGTCAGAGAGAGCGGAGTGTGGAGAGACATTTGGAATCCAGGGCCTGGGCCAAACTGGCCCTTCAATACACACTTCTCTTATTTACCTCAGTAGAATGAAACATAAAACACTTCTGGTAATGTATACTGTCCTTAAGCCTCTCAGATTTTCTGTCGAAATGTGTCTTCTAAATTTGCTTTGCAGTAAAAGCTATTATCTTTAGCAACCTCGCCGAAAGGAAGCTGCTGTTCTGGGATGGGTGTTTCACAGAGGAGAACAGGATGAGGAGAGGTTTTTGTAGTGGAGTTCAGAGAGGCTTGTTTTGAAGTTTGACCAACTTTGCCTTATTCCGCTAATCAGAGTCTTGTCTTAGTGAAGAGTTGGCATGTCGGCAAACACTTCTGTCTGGCCGGCAAAATGGTTACACTCGCTCTCTCTTCCCCTTCGTCCCCTCTTTCCCTCTCTCCCTTCCTCTCCCTTTTTTTCTCTGATCCTAAGAGAAGTAGCCCCACTGTTTCAGATAAAGTGAGATAAATAAACATGTTCCCTGATGTCCCGAAGGCTCCCCACCCTCCCTCTTGAGAGCACACCCTCCTAACGCACTTCCTCTGCTACAATTAGTCTATAATAAATACACTTTAATGCAGATAATTTGCCCTGCTCTCTGAATCTCCCTCTCTTCCTCTCTGTCTTTCTTTCCTTTCTTATTAAGCCACATTAAGACAGGATCTGACTTTGGGTCACACGAGAGGGAGAGAGAAAAGGATGAATTATTCTCAGCTACTCACAGCTGCAAACAATAGCTGCAAAGAAAATACAGATATTGTAACGTATGCAAAGAATCGAGAGCATTTGCAGTCAAGTCTCACTTCCTGATGGCTTTGATAAGATTAGTTGCTTTCTTAAACAGGATGTGTGCTGCTTTTAAAAAACTGCTCTATGGACATACCGAGTACAGTTGCATAACGGCCTGCCTTGACAGAGTGCCTGCAAGAATTGAAAGTTTTCTTCAGATGAAGTCTCTCCAGATTAGCTTGAGCGAGTTTATCAAAGTGGTGGAATAAAGGAGATTTAACATTGTCATATTAAAAAGACATGCAGTGGATCAATATTTCAAAAGTCCATTTGCCTGGACAGAAGTGCTTTTTCATTCAAGAGCATATGGCTCCCCTACCTGTTTATAGTCCCCCCTTATCTTCTCACAGAGAAAAAAAGGAGAGAAAAATAGATATTTTCAAAGACATTGATCAATTAGCGGCGGCATGATGTAAAATAATTACTTGACTTGCTTTCCATAATGAGTATCTCTAATTAGCCATACATTTGTTTTGTAAAAACTCCAAACTACAGTTGTGAGGAGATGGTAAGTATGTTGAAGTAGCGCCCAACTCCTCTCCTCTTCCCTTCACAAAGGCAGCATCGCTTGGCTTCAAGGCGCAATTTACCTCCCCATGTATGCATACAAGCGACGGAAAATAGGCAGGAGTGTAAAGGGATCTTTTTTTTTCTTCTTCAAATTAGCTATGCAACAATTAAAGGATTCACAAACTAAATTGAACCTTGTCTCCGTCGCCTCCCAGTTTGATTTCAGCACCTGTCACAACAACAGCCCCTGTTCAGCCATTATGCAAAACTTCCAAAGAACAGAACCAGCATGAGGAGTAGAAAACAGCAATTATTTCTGATATTCACTTACTGTATTTCAGGTAATATTGACATTTAGAGTTTAGGAAGAAAGAAAGAAATCCTGAAAGGGAAAAAAAAACGTGGCCCGGTTGACTTTGTCAACTGGTGCTAGGCAGATATGGCTTTCTTTTGCCAACATTATAGCCGTTCTAATGCCTGTGAGAGTGTGATGATGGGTGACTCACTCAGCACTACCTCGTTGCCCTTCTCATTTCCCACTGTCGAGTGAAAACAATCGCTGGGTTGATTGTACTGTTAGCATGTCTGCCTTTAAGAAACAGTGTCAGCGATGCCTTGCTAGAGATGTGTCAGTGTATTCATTTTCCAGTATGTAGTATTGAAATGCAGGCAGGCAGCACAGGGGAATAATGTAAGCCATGATCGACCCTACACGGACAGCTACACTGTGGTCATTGTTCGCTGGCCTTTCTCTGCTGTAGAGCAACCATGCGTGATCAGCGATTCGACCGTGACTACTGTAGCCTGCCATGAGGACGTGGCCCCGTTTTCCCGACAGAGGGTTGTGTCACGCGGGAGAGGGTAGGAGGGGGGAAACGGCACATGACAGAATACGGACAATCATTTATATGTTGGAAATTCTTTCCCATTATCTAAAATCATTCCCTTTTTCATCCCTTTTTGTGCGCTTGTTTGTCCTCTGTCATCTATCTCATCCATCGCCCTTCTTATTGTGAAACACAGTCTGGTTAACAAATGTTCGAGCCAATTAATCCCCCACTCGTCACAATGCATAAAATCTACTGGCAGGAGTCTTTCCACACCGCTGTGACCACTATTGCAAGAAATACACATGAAAAAGGCACACACACACACACACACACACACACACACACACACACACACACACACACACACACACACACACACACACACACACACACACACACACACACACACACACACACACACACACACACACACACACACACACACACACACATCTGCTGGTCATCATAATAATACCAGGAATGGTTAGCATAAAAGGAAGCATTGAGCTTTTGGCCCGGCTCCGGATGATGATGCGGCTGACCAGGACAATGAACTGTGGGAATTCGCTTGTCTCCCGTTGATCTTCCTCCTTGGCATCCCGAAAGCCTGTCAGACGCAAGGATGAAAAGACACGCATTTTTCTTTCTCTCTTTTCTTTCTATTTTTTCTTTCAGCGGGGGCCTCATAGTGATCTGTGGAGATGAGCTGAAAGCCGAACTACCTGTTGACAAGTCCTCTTAAGAGACCTCAATGACATATTGTGTGGGACTACAGAGCAGAAAGGAAAGGCCCGGCTAGGTTGATTCATATTTGTCACTGTTGTATAGCGTTCATGTCCTTGTATAGAATTGTTGTTTTGATATATTGGTTTGCTTCATTCGTGCTATATGTTATGAAGCTCGAGTCTTGGTTCTTAACTCCTATGTTAGCGTAGTTGTTGTGTGCGGTCTAGGTGTGTTGGAAGAAACGGACTGGGTTTATTCTACTTGATTTCACTTGTTGTGCTGGGAACCGTTCTGTTTTCGCCTCATTACAGCATGTAATAATCCAGTTCAGTCAGAGAGCATGGAGAGGAAGAAAAACAACTCACTTTTTATTGGGTTAATGAGAAGCGTTCCGAAGACCACCTGCAATAGACTAAACATGCACGAGGAAACATTCATATTAGTTTCAATTTACTGCCATGCTTAAAATGATCCGAGCTATCTCTACGTGTGTGGGTATCTGCTTTCCTTCAATATTTTGAAAAAGAGGCATTCCTCAGAATATGTAACATATGGCAAATGCACACACATTTTCCATCGGATTGTTTTCCCCCTCTAAATGCATTAATGATTTGGTGCAAATATGATGGAATTCCGTTACTTTGTGAATAATGATTGATTATTTAAAAGCAATGACCTTCATTATAACTTAATGAGGTATTGCATTGTAATTAGTTAATGGATTCTTGTCAATACATGCCAAAATAACAAAGTATTGCCTTACTAATGGCTTTTCCATTCATAATTTCTCCTTATAAACCTGGTTAAAACAATAACAAAGTGGCCACCAAAAGGCTGAGGGATGGACCTGGAGAAATGTAACCACTTTCAAATTCATACACAGAGCTATGGATGCAAGGACTGAACAGCCATGATATCAAAATGATAGTTTTAAACGTGTTTTGAGGCTATACAGTGTTTTTTTGTATTACGATGATATCAAAATTATAGTTTTTAACGTGTTTTGAGGCTATACATTTTTTTTTTGTATTACGATGTTTACTAAAAAAAACGTCGATTTGGGGTTCAATCAGTACTTCCACACTGTCTTTTATGAAATCCAAAACCTTCACAAGAGCCTGTTTAGGCATACTCTACTTACACTATGTGTTTTAGCCTTAGAATATGCAAATGTATGTGGTATTCAGTGCATACATCATTTGTAATACTCACTGAGCAAGTGTTTTCAGTTTCCTTCAACTTTGCATGCACTTTATAGGATCAGAGCACATTTGCCCTCATACGTTTGCGATGCTTGTTGCTTAGATAATGACACGTACGGAGCACAAATATATTCTGACAGAAATACACTTCCATTGTGTTAAAGATACCGGCCGTAATTAAGCTGTGGGTTGCAGAGCAATTTGCTCAGAGAGAAAAAAAGAAGAGGAGAACTCTGGTTTTGTGCCACTTTACTAAAAACGGTAAATATTAACCACAAACTGTAAAGTGGAGCACTACTGCACCACTGTGAGAAAGTGCAAAAGGAAGTCTGGTGGCTTTGCAGGCGTCATTTGAGCCTTATCGTTAATGAAAGAGCATTGTTGTAGACACCAGACAAACGTTAGATCTGTTTCGGGTTAGAGCAAGCGCAGACATCGCTACAGTGTGCTGTTTGGATGGCAGAGATGTCAAGGTCAAGCATACAGGTGTACAGTTACTCGGGAGCTACTTGTAATGGTAACTATGACGGTAAGAAGTTACGACTTGTGACCCTGTGAGTTTATAATGCGAACCACACAGACTTGAATGATGTACTTGTTTACAAGAGAAGGAAACGTTGGATTACTGGTACTTACTGTGTAACGACTGGTACAGCTTCCTCTAAGTGTGTACATCAACGATTTTGCTTTTTCAGAAACGGAGTTCCATATGAATGAAATAAGACTGTCATGAGTACACGGAACACTCATTGTGTTGGTGTTCTGAGAGCCACCTGCATTGTTACTTATAGAGGGCACTCTGCTATTGAATTAGTGTCAAAAGCAATGTATGTGTGAGTGCGCCTGCGTGCGCGTGTGAATGTGTGTCTGTGTTTGTGTGTGTTGCATGTGTGTTGATGGGGGGGGGGGGGTCACATAAGAAATGTCCTTTTTAATCAAGAAAAAAATATAAAATGACTTGGGATCAAGGGAAGCATATTAATGGAGTTCATTTGCATACGCTTGTCAGCAAGGATACGTAAAAAAAAAAAAAAAAAATTCAAATGGATTTGTCAGTTCATTTCACATTATTCCATTGTCTATCTGCCTTTGTTATATGTTAAAGATAAAGCCGGAAATCAAATGTAAGAAAAGGGCAAGCTGCTATCTCTATAAATGAGCAACAGCTCATCAGTCTTGTTTGAATCATAGATGTCTATGGCAACAGGCAGCGTGCATGCAGGGCACTTTCAAAAAGGGTTCCGTCTGATATTGGCAGAGTTTACAAAGGATTGTGGGTGGCACATTTAAGAGTCACTTCATTTTTGTCTGGCAATGGACAATCCTTCCTAAGAGATCAGGATGAGAAAGTTGTGCAGAAACTGGTTTTATCTACCTGTGTATTCTCCCAACATTGTATTTAGAAAATATACTCATATCAGTGTAATATTATTGCAGTATTACAAAGACGTTTTCTGAATGGTATTTGCAGTAGTGCGGGATAGTATATTTGTGTCTCAGTTACGTGATAATAAGCTCATACAGTCGTGCGTGACCTCGTCAATGCAAGTAGGCTCTGCATACATGAGGCATGCCCAGTCATCACATAGGCTACATAATATATCCATTATATCCTTCAAGGGTTCATTTGATGGCCTTCTCCTTTATTACTAGACAATGATTACAGTCACGTTCTAGAGAAGAAGAAAGTATTCATAAGCAGCCCACAGATCTTGTTCATATTTTAGAGATAAGAGTCAACAACAAGCAACAGTGTTGGAAGAACAGTTGGCTAAAGAACAGCCAGGCCTAAGTCTTCCAGGGTGCGTCAGTCTTCCAGGGTCTTCCAGGGTGCGTCAGTCTTCCAGGGTCTTCCAGGGTGCGTCAGTCTTCCAGGGTCTTCCAGGGTGCGTCAGTCTTCCAGGGTCTTCCAGGGTGCGTCAGTCTTCCAGGGTCTTCCAGGGTGCGTCAGTCTTCCAGGGTCTTCCAGGGTGCGTCAGTCTTCCAGGGTGTGTCAGCAATGTGCTTCACTCCCACATCCTCTGTATCATGTGTGTACTGTACATGTGTAACGGTTTGATTTAAAGCTTTTTTTATTTATTTATGTTGTTCTGTCTAGCCTTGTCAGTTGGTGGGTGTCTGGGTTAGCGCTAGTTAGAAGCCGAGAGAGATAGCTATAAGCTAGAGAAAGAGAGAGAGAGATCTTAAAAGCGAGAGAGCCCTGTGAAGTGTGAGCGGGGGTGTGTGTGTGTGTGTGTGTGTGTGTGTGTGTGTGTGTGTGTGTGTGTGTGTGTGTGTGTGTGTGTGTGTGTGTGTGTGTGCGTGCGTGCGTGGGCACGCAGGTGCATGTGTCTGCGTGTGTGTAGGTTAGGGGTGTCCCTGAATCCACAGGAGTCTGGACATAAAATGATCTCACTCCACTAAAAGTGAACTCATGTTATGCTAGTGCTTAGTCCATGACAGGATTTTAAAAAATGATTCTAATCGCGTGTTATAGCACGCTGCCACTGTTACTAGGCAGCATACTAATCAGCTTAACGAGATATTATACAGTATTTTGTTGACCAAGGCAGAACTCCCTTTATTGTTTCTGAAGCTTGACCCCGCCTGTTGCAAGGGAAGAACACGCCATTATCCTTCTTAAGAGAGGGGAGGGCATCACAAACAACCCGGCAAGCAAGAAGACAAAAACAGACTCTGCTTGTGTATTCCCTTCAGCTTGACGGTGTATGCTCTGGGCCGTTGAAACCATTCTTAATGGCTGGGAGGGCCTCTGATACATTGGGAACCCTTTCAATAACACCAACTGTTGTTTTCCTCCTTATTGGAAGCCATGAGAGGAGGGGAAGAGAAGGCAAGAGAAAAGTGATTCGCATCAAATGTAGTGTGCCTCTTTAATGGAGAATTACGCCGAGACAAGTGTCGCAGTAGGGAGATAAGAGCGTGTGTTTACTGAAGTAACCCCTTGGTTTTAAGTGCTATTGTTAATATCATAATTGTAGCATTGCGGTAGCTTCCTGACAATGGCATTGCTCCGTTTCATTAAGGCGTGTAATTGGAGGAATTCTGATAGGATGGGCCCAAGTAGCATAATTAGGCAGCGCCCGCCGTGTTTACTGTGTAATTATCGCATCCAAAACTATGTCACACTTTGAGAAAGTTCTGAGAGTTACAGTCTTCCAACCACAAGTGTGAGATCATAAGCTGTACTGAAAATCAAAAGAAGAAAATGACATTTATATGGGCGGCAGGTAACCTAGTGGTTAAGAGCCAAATATGTGAAAATCTGCTTTTGTGCCCTTGAGCAAGGCACATCACCCTAATTCCTCCTGTAAGACACTCTGCTAAATGACATCTCTATTTCCATTCATCATGCACTGACAATTTACTCTAATACTTCTCGTTCTTTTCCGGTTTTCAGATTTTTGGATGAGCCATAGCTCTTTTTTAATGCATTGCTTATCAGGTTGATTGACTGTGGTTGACCGTTGTGATATCTTTCTCTCTTACAGGATGGAGGACTCTAGTTTGTGCCTTGGTGTGTCTTCAGCAGTATCGGACGCTGACAGAGACCATCTGAGCAACACAGTGCTAAATGGCCGATACCCCATCAGTCAGAAGCTCCACCAGCTGACGGCCCAGCTGGGCCACGCCTTTCCCGACCTACAGAGCCGACAGCAGATCCCCGAGGAGAAAGCTGCCACCCCATTGGATGAGAAGAGCCACGCTGCCCTGGCCAGTCAACCAATCAGCAGTCAGATGGCACTGCTCGCCAACCAGCTCAACCGGGACATAGATGCAAGTGCCCTGGCCAACCTGAATGGGCGTGTGGACCTGCAGCAGTTTCTCAATGGGCAGAACCTGGGCATCATGTCCCAGATGAACGACATTGAAGACGATGCCCGCAAGAACAGGAAGTACCCTTGTCCGTTGTGCGGCAAGCGATTCCGCTTCAACAGCATCTTGTCGCTACACATGCGCACACATACAGGTGAGAAGCCTTTCAAGTGCCCCTACTGCGACCATCGAGCAGCACAGAAGGGCAACCTCAAAATCCACCTACGCACCCACAAGCTGGGAAACCTCGGTAAGGGACGCGGCCGTGTCCGTGAGGAGAACCGTCTTCTACATGAGCTGGAGGAGAGGGCCATCCTGAGGGACAAGCAGATCAGGAGCAGCAGCCTCCTTCAGCCAGCCCAGCCCCTGCAGCACCAGCCACACCTTGGCCCTCAGACCCAGCAGCAGCAGCAACAGCCTGGCTCTGCCTGTGGCCTCCTCACCCCCACCAGCCTGGGCACTCCAGACTCCCTCTCCCAGCCGTCGTCCTCCCCCAAGCCGGCCGGCGCCCAAGATGACCAGGCCCTGAACCCACCCACTGGATTCCGCTGCACCTTCTGCAAGGGCAAGTTTAAGAAGCGGGAGGAGCTGGATCGTCACATCCGCATCCTGCACAAGCCCTACAAGTGCACCTTGTGTGAGTTTGCTGCCTCGCAGGAGGAGGACCTGATCAGCCATGTGGAAAAAGCCCATATTACGGCCGAGTCAGCTGCGGGACAGGGTGCAGCTGGCGGCGCTGAGAAGCCTGCCAACGAGTTCCGCTGTGAGGTGTGTAGCCAGGTCTTCAGCCAAGCCTGGTTCCTCAAGGGCCACATGCGTAAACACAAGGACTCATTTGAACACGTCTGCCAGATCTGTGGTCGTCGCTTCAAGGAGCCCTGGTTTCTCAAGAACCACATGAAGGTCCATCTCAATAAGCTGGCCATCAAGAGCAAGCCCCCAGCAGAGGACATTAACGCTGTCAACACCATGAACAGCATGGCCCAGGAGGCCCACGCTAACCTCTACTCACGCTACATCTCCTGCCTGCAGGGCGGCTTCCTATCCCCAGACAAACAGGGTCTGAGTGAGCAACACCAGATGCTGGCCAAAGCCGGCATTGCCATGAAGGAGAAGGAGATGCTGGGGAAGCTGCTAGGCCCCATGGTAGGGATGGGCCATGGCCTCGGTGAAGGGGAGAAGCGCTCTCTCCTGGGATGCCTGAACCTGGTGCCCCCTCTGAAGTCCAGCTGCATGGAACGCCTCCAGGCGGCTGCCAAAGTTGCAGAGATGGACCCGCTGAATAGCTATCAGGCCTGGCAGATCATGGCACGAGGCATGGCCATGGACCGCGCCTTTATGCCCAAGGAGCAGCACCATGAGCAGCACCATGAGGAGATGACCAATGCTGCCGGCATGGCCTTCACTAAAGAGAAGCATGACTACCCTATGATGTGCTCCAACGATGGCTCCAAGCAGAAGCAGCACAGCGAAGCTCTGCATGGCTCGAAGGCCGGCAGTGGAGCCATGATGCCCCTGAAAGACGAGGGAATGGGCTTCGACAGCCACCGTGACTTCATGCCACATCATGGCGGCCATGGCCTGGGCCTGGTCCACGGCCTGGAGTACAACCACCTGACTAGCCTGAAAGAGAAACCCACAGAGTGTCCTGACTGTGGCCGGGTCTTCAGGACCTATCACCAGATGGTGGTCCACTCTCGGGTGCACAACAAGGAGCGGCGGCCCATAGAAGAAGCCATCCAGCAGCAGAACAACACCACAGGACTGGATGAGCGGCGTGGCTCGGCCAGCGACCCCGAGTCCCAGTCCATCAGCAGGTCCACCACCCCTGGATCATCCAACGTGACGGAGGAAAGCGGAGCCGGAGGAGGCCACTCCCAGACCGGCAGTGTCCAAGACGACAGCCCACACCCTTCCTCCCCATCCTCAGGTAAGACTAAGTCATTACTATACCCTGAGTAACGATCGATCCCATAGTCACATTATCCTTACTATCAGGACTTATTCCAATGTATTCTTCATTATTTATATGGGGAGGACACGTAAGGGGGAGACCATTGTATCCAAAGAGGATAAGTCCTTACACAAAGATGAGTTTGCTGATGGCTGGCACAAGATCTCTGACAGACGCCATTTACTTTGACATCCCTTCTACACAACACTGGACCCTAAGGAGTCCACTTAGACTGGAGAGAGGGGGGGGGGGGGGGGGGGCTGATCAAAACTGCCTGTTCAAAAGCAGGAAAAAAAGCCCACCACAACTCCGAGCTGCACATTCCGTGCATAACCGGGATACTTAACGCCTCTGTTCAAATACCCATCAAACACCCTCACAGAGCCTGCTTCTATAGGAAGCCTTCTGCACACGGTTTTTACTGGAGAGAGGAGGCCTGTCTAAACACACTCACACACTCACACAACACAATCATATGGAGATGCTCAACTCCCACGACGGAGCTGTGACTTGTGTCCTTCACACTGGCACGTAGAACACAGACACGGTGTGGTGAAGAACATGCTCCATACAGACTAGTATGTGTCCCCGTGTGAAATGAGTCAAGACTACGAGCACGGGCCAAACATATAATGAGTGATCAAAACATCTCCTTTAACATGGGAAGGGAAGCGATTCCACCGTAGTCAAGTAAGCAAAAGCAGATACAGTGTACGTTTAGCAGGATTAAGAGAGGCTGTTCCTAATGATTAGAGACGTTTTAAAGGTAACTTTCTCATTCCTCCGGGTGGAACGCCACATCTAAGTAGCGCGTCCGTTAATTAGGCCATGACTATGCGATAATCAGTTGGTTTAAGCTAAACAAGACACTAATTAAAGGTATACATATAAAGCAGGTCCCCAAAAAATGGGAACTTCATTTGCGGAGTGAAATGTGTTTTCTTAAGTCGTTTGAAAAAAGTGGCTTATGCGTTAAGGCTCGAAGCAACTTAATTCCAACAGTACAGACAAACGTGTTTATTTATTCACAGTAGCATAGAGTCCTTATCATCCTAACGTAGTGTGATGGGTTTGAACATAGAAAGGGCTATGTTTATTTTAATCTAAGAAATAATAACAGACAACCCCCCCCCCCCCCCCCCCCCCCCCCCCACGCACACACCCCAATTAGGAATGAATGAAAACTAGAGTGAGTTAAAAACGTATTTTCTTTATAGAGGCTATTAAACATAGCACTTTTCTACAGGGTGGGGGGGGGGGGGGGGGTGTATGTTGCGGAAGTCATTCTCTTCTGAATTTGAATGCAGGAAGTTTCCTTTTTTTTTCTGGTTCTCAAGTACTTTGAATCTGAGAAATGTAGCTCATGGCATTTAGTTCACTTTATAAGTATTTACATATGTGTGATGTGAAGAACTTCCACATCATCAAAAACTTGAAAAATCTCTAAAAAGATCATGTTCTTACAAATATCGCCAATTGAAATTATATTTACAATAAAACCTACATCAACTGAAATATTTTGGGTATTCATGCTACATAAAAAACAAAGTTGAATATCACGCACGCACACACACACACACACACACACACACACACACACACACACACACACACACACACACACACACACACACACACACACACACACACACACACACACACGCACGCACGCACGCACGCACGCACGCACGCACGCACACACACATGCACACATGCAGACATGCACAGACACTCTCTATCTCTCGTTCTCTCTTGCCCTCTTCAACTCTCTCTCTCTCACTCTCTCTGTAGTCCTACCTCGTCTATCAGTGTCTCCTGCCCTGCCTCCTCCTCTGTCCCTCTCTGAGTGCTGTGATGGAGTGTGATCGCCAGCTCAAACGCCTGTGTTTTTCCACCGTACAGGGAGATGCGGGCATCGTGCCAGCTCCCTCCTGCTGGCTCTAACGGGCCTTAAAGTTGACCTTGAGGGCCCCCCACCTGCTTTTGGGGGGGGTTGTCTGTGCGGGCGGGGCTTACATTGTTACAGGTACAACCTCTTATCCTGGTTCTCTCTCACAGTCTGTCATTCAGACACAGTTCACAGGCCACTCCACCATAATAACAGGGTCAAAGGGGAAATAAACACTAAAGATGTACAATTGTAAACAAAACAAAAAAGTAAAAAAAAGGGGGTTTTGTTTTGTTGTATTTAATTAGTGACAGCACAAAGCCCTACAAGTTTCTCTTCCTTCATAACATTGAGTATGATTCATATTTGGAGCTTTGGGACACCTAATTTAGAAACTGAGGTGTGTGAGAAAATGTGTCTGCAGCTAATGTGGAGGAAGGTGCCATTAATGTGTGTGTGAGTGTGTGTGTGTGTGTGTGTGTGTGTGTGTGTGTGTGTGTGTGTGTGTGTGTGTGTGTGTGTGTGTGTGAGTGTGTGTGTGTGTGTGTGTGTGTGTGTGTGTGTCTGTGTGAGTGTGTTTCTGCTTATGTGTGTGTATGTGTTGCATGAATGTGTCAGTGTTTTTAAATTAACAGGATGTGGCTGGCTATACCTCTCTGTTAGTCTTAATATTTCACTCTTGCAATTTTGCTTGTTGAGAATTGTTTGTGTTTTATTGTAAGGCTGTGTGTGCGTGTGTGTCTTGAAAACATTGCTAACCATGACCATACCGCCAACCTCGTAACCACCTTCCCACTGCAATTTTGAGTTAAACTTGAATTACAGTAATCAACAATAACATCTCAACTGTGGAAGAAGGTCGAGACAATCTCTTTTGTTTTTGACACTGCGCTTGTTTAAAGACTTGCTGAAAAAAAATGTCTGCCTCAGAAATATCCTTCAGAGACCTTGCTTCTCTCATCCACGGCAGTAAAACCTTTAATGCTTTTGTGTTTCCTATAGACGTCAGAACCTTTCGCCTCTTTTTCATAAGTACAGCCCCCCCCCCCAATCATCTCTTTTATTTGTGTTATTAGGCTAACGGATTGGTTTGACTGCGGAAGGAATCTATTGCTTCAGAGTTCAGAGTTCAGAGTTCTCCGGTCTGAATTGGGCTTGATAAACATGAATGTCCCCACTGGATAGTGTCTCTCTCTGAATGCATTATGGTGGGCCTCAGAGCGACAGGCCCTACAGAGTGCAGGTCTTAAACAGAGGCTTACCCTGAATGGCGGAACAGAACCCATTGAAACCTGATGTAATACTATGTAAAGCAGTGCTGCCAGTGTGTTGTAAGATGGGGGGGGGGTATTTATGTTCACATCCAGTGTAGATTCCAAAAATGTAAGAAAAAAGAGAGATGGAGAGATTAGGACGAACTAAAGGCAAGTTTAAAGTTGTTTCTGGTTGGGCCTCTTACAGACTATGAGGATTCCATTGGTTGCTAGCGTGAGGTAAGCGTAAGCAAGCAAGTCATTGTTGAAGGCGCTGCGTGGTCACTCCGAGGTCTGCATTGGCCGTGCAGCATTTGCGGTGCGGCCTCTGCAGACGTCAGGGCGTTCATGCCTCTTGAGCTTTGCGGAGCAGCGCAGAGCTGTTGTGAAGGAAGTTGTCAAGGAAGAGAGTTTTTGTTTATACAGGACCTCCCGCACCCCCCCACCTACCATCGAACAATCATGTCAATGAGGGAGGCGCACAGCGACGCGGCACGGAGCTCAATTTGGCCTCTGCATGCCTCAGGAGGCTCCGCGATTGCGTCGCACCCTCCATACGGAGTCTCCGACCACATTTTCGGATCAAGAATAAATAAGCTCTTAGTCTACACCTGTTGTATACGAAGCATGTGACAAATGCAATTTTATTTGGGCTGCGTGGAGAAAGAACGAGACACAGAGAAACGAGGAGAGGGAGTGAGGCTGAGAGAGACTGCGCGAGAAATAGAAAGAGTTTGAGCAAAGGGAAGGATGGCAACCATTTGATGAAAATGACTCGCTGCTGAGAAAGGAACGTACAGTGTGATCATGCAGCTACTCAGAACCTGGTCGCGTCAAACTGTAGAGAGAGAGGGGCTTTTCTCAAGGACTTCGAGCAGGAGCACCTCCACTCCACCCCTCACTCCCACCTCTCCGCTCCGGGCTACAAACCTACTCCTCCTTTTCCTCTGGAGAATCCCCCATGTCTAAATATTTTTAAGAGGAACAACGTTTTAACATGGCAAGGATTAGTCGTATATCCCTAGGTCTTTACGGCTCTCAAACATGGAGGCAAAACGCTTGCGCCATACAAATTGAAATTGGATTTGCCGACTGACGCCTTAGGTTATAAAGCACGGATATTCATCTAATTACGTAATTACAATGGGGGGTAATTACACATGCAGACTTACTGTTACATTGTAATTGCTGTGTAATTAAAGCAAAAATAACTAGAACTGTTCATGCCCAAATTGTTAGAAAAGCTTGGCGAGTGTCAAAACGGTAGCTATCTGAAACCACTCTACTTCTGTCTGCGTTTGTCTCCGTGGAAACCAACCCCGGTATAAGATTGCTATTCAACCCCACATTGACTGTCATACGAAGAGTTACATTCTATCCGTCTCTCATCATCTCTCTAGCCTAAGAGGCAAGACTACGGCCTCTATTCAGATATGAAGTGGCGACCAAGAACGTGACCAAAAATAGACATAGAAGTGGAAGGAGAAACAACTTAGGGCATTCGTGTCATACAGTAGATGGCATTGAAAGTGTGATTTAAAAGCCCAGTGGTTTGAAGGCTAGGTAGAGCTGGCCTGTGAAACCCCACCCCGGTGTTAGATGGAGGAGAGCCATTGGTCTGGTTGGCTTCTTCAAAGGGCTGGAGCTAGTATGGCGAAGTAAACAGGTATCTGTGGGATCCCGGAGAGTCTCCTTCAGTATGCTCTTTCTCACAAAGATACCAGACCTTTGAAATGAGAACAGTGTTCTGTGTGTGTGTGTGTGTTTTTATAGCTAATTAGAGGGGGGGGGGGTGGGGGGGGTATTTGGTTGAATTATGTCAATGCCTTCTCTCTCTCTCCCTCTCTCTCCCTCTTTCTCTCTGTCTCTCTCTGTCCCTCTCTCTCCCTCTTTCTCTCTGTCTCTCTCTCTCCCTCTCTCTCCCTCTTTCTCTCTGTCTATCTCTCTCCCTCTCTCTCCCTCTTTCTCTCTGTCTATCTCTCTCCCTCTCTCTCCCTCTTTCTCTCTGTCTATCTCTCTCCCTCTCTCTCCCTCTTTCTCTCTGTCTATCTCTCTCCCTCTCTCTCCCTCTTTCTCTCTGTCTATCTCTCTCCCTCTCTCTCCCTCTTTCTCTCTGTCTATCTCTCTCCCTCTCTCTCCCTCTTTCTCTCTGTCTATCTCTCTCCCTCTCTCTCCCTCTTTCTCTCTGTCTATCTCTCTCCCTCTCTCTCCCTCTTTCTCTCTGTCTATCTCTCTCCCTCTCTCTCCCTCTTTCTCTCTGTCTATCTCTCTCCCTCTCTCTCCCTCTTTCTCTCTGTCTATCTCTCTCCCTCTCTCTCCCTCTTTCTCTCTGTCTATCTCTCTCCCTCTCTCTCCCTCTTTCTCTCTGTCTATCTCTCTCCCTCTCTCTCCCTCTTTCTCTCTGTCTATCTCTCTCCCTCTCTCTCCCTCTTTCTCTCTGTCTATCTCTCTCCCTCTCTCTCCCTCTTTCTCTCTGTCTATCTCTCTCCCTCTCTCTCCCTCTTTCTCTCTGTCTATCTCTCTCCCTCTCTCCCTCTTTCTCTCTGTCTATCTCTCTCCCTCTCTCTCCCTCTTTCTCTCTGTCTATCTCTCTCCCTCTCTCTCCCTCTTTCTCTCTGTCTATCTCTCTCCCTCTCTCTCCCTCTTTCTCTCTGTTTATCTCTCGCCCTCTCGCTCTCTCCCCTTCTCTGTCTCTCTTTCCCTCTCTCTCCCTCTTTCTCTCTGTCTATCTCGCACCCCCTCTCTCTCATTCCCCCTCTCTGTCTCTCTTTCCCTCTCTCTCTCTTTCTCTCTCTCCCTCTTCACTTATTTCTTTCTCTTTGTAATTGACATCCGGTTCTCTTTTTTCTTTCTTAATTTTTTTCTTCTTTCTTTATCTGAGAACTTGCCTGCTTCAAACCTGTGGTATAGCCGCTCTATTGAAGACTGCCGCCTCAAACTGGCATGTCATGTCTGTATTTTTTTATGTGTCACAAAACTCAAAAAGATGTCATTGTGTCCGAAGCAAATTCATTACAGAGCTGTATTTCAGTACTGTGGGTCAGGGTTCTGGTGTCTTTCTGGTGTCAAAAGTTCTATTCACTAATTGTCAGTGTGCTCTACTGATTAACATGTCTTGGATAAATGTAGACTTAGTATTTTTGTACACGCTTGCACAATATAAAAGGGCAATTTATTTCTCTTCAACGGCTCAGTCGATTTCTCTCCCTTTTTCGTACTCACTGTCTCTATCGCTCTCTCTCTCCACAATCTCTCTCTCTCTCTTAGACTCAATTTGTAAATATTACCCATGGTGGGAATAAGCTAAGCCTTTTTAGATATTTAAAAATTCCAATTGTATTCCAAAGTGTATTTGAAAGAGTAGAAGTCAGTGTCGTTTTCTCTTGCTCACCGTATTCCTGGGTGGTTATCACCGGGCAGTCCTTATGAAACATTTATCAGGCTGTTTCATGTCTTAATGATCACGTTAGGATTCCCCACTTGGTTATGGAGCTGGAGCAAAGAGATGTGCTGTTGAGAGAGAGAGAGAGAGGGAGAGAGATGGAGAGAGAGAGAGAGGGAGGGAGAAAGAGGGAGAGAGGGAGAGGGAGAGAGAGAGAGAGAGAGAGAGAGAGAGAGAGAGAGAGAGAGAGAGAGAGAGAGAGAGAGAGAGAGAGAGAGAGAATAAACTGCCTGCATTATATCCACCACTTTTTAATTCCACATCTTTGCCAAAACATTGCTTACCTTTCTCCTGAACAAGCCTCCTTGGCACGTCACACATTTTCTTCCTCGTTCTCCCCATTTCTGTTTTCTGTTTTTATAATTAAAACATAATATTTATCTTTCCATAACAGAAGGCTGCCTTACTGTGGTAGGTAGACCGTTTGAATATTAATATTCTACATGCTATCTCCTCCGGTGTCTGAGGAAGTGTCATTGGTAAAATAGTGAAAGTGAAGGTGACTCGCCCTCTGTTCTTTCGGAGAGCTGGGAACCAAAGCAGGGTTGCCAAGTTTAGCTGATTGAACATGGAAGAGATTGTGAAGAGGTTTGACTAAATGAACACGAGGGACACGTTGGGGGAATGCATCATGCCGTATTTACCTAGCCACAGTCCGGATGCATTGAGTACTCTGACAAAATAACCCTGTATCCAAAAGTTGAAACTTCAACTGAAACTTTGATTACATAAAAGCCTTCACGTAGGAGTTTGTGTTGTTGTTGTCTCTGACAGGGATAGTTGAATGAGAGGAACGCAGGGTTCCTTGTTTCACTGGTGACAGCTGTCTGACTCTGTCAATGCTGAATTCCTCCAAAATGAGTCTAGGCTCTCAGACAGAGAATGCAAATGGATGGCAGGGTGGGTGGCTGGGTGAGAGAGCTTTGTTTGAACAAGTTAACTTGGGCATGATTGGGGTTCCTCCCGTGTGAAAGAGCAAGTGAATACATTGACCTTTGTCTCATTAAAAATGGAGGACCAGCCGTATGATACCATGACAGAGGAATTTCTCTCTTTCTACCCTTCTCTCTTTTCTCTCTTTCCCCCACTTATTTCTCTCTCTCTCTCTCTCTCTCTCTCCCACATACCCACACATGCACGCAGACACACACACATAAAAAACTGTGGGTGATGTCATATTTGGGTGATGGCCTATGGGTGAGGGGCTATTTCGACTTGGATATCACCACTGGCCATGGTATGTGGTCACTCCTAACCCCACTGACAAGTCACATAAAACAGCCCTTTGTGTCAACACCGTGGCGCTGAAATGAGCCGGATAATGACATGAACATTTTGCCTCTTTTTTTAACGAAGGTTATCTCCTAATCAGAAAGAGGAAAACAAATGGGCAAGATAAATGAAGTCCACGGGTTGAGATCTTTGCCTGCACATTCCAGTTGTTCTTAAAATATTTGGCAATGTCAATTAGTAAGTGAGCAGAGCTAGCTGATGAACACAATTTTCCACTAGACTGAGCACCCTATTGTTGTGGAGTGAACAGCAGATTTCTGAGGTCATTATCATTCCCCGTTAGCCTGGCCCAGCTGCTCCTCTCGGCTCCAGCCAAACTCTACACCACGGCTCAGGGTAGCACGCAGCAACAGGGGGGCGCCGGGGAGGAGGGGGCTGGCAGGCTGGAGAGGGAGATCGAGAGAGACAGAGAGAGAGAGAGAGAGAGAGATGGAGGGCAAGAGAGAGGAGGGGGGGAATGAGGGACAGAAATAGAGGGATGGAGTGAGGTTGGACGCCAAGGAAGGATGGAAAGATGGGAGAATGTAAGAGGTGCATGACAGGAAAAGGGCATGATAGAGAGAAAGGGAGAAATGCCCTTAGCGTTGTAGGATAATTCCATCTTTTATCTGGAATTACAGCTGAACTCAGAGGCTTGGAAAATAGAAACTAAGACCTATCTAAGACATGCGAGAAAGCTGTCTCTGAACCAACATGCCGCTCTGCTTCAGAGGCCCTCAGAAAAAAATATGCCTCCCAACGTGTCTCTCTGCGCACTGTAAATTCCATGGTGGTGTGTTGAGGATGTGTTTGAGCTGGTGTTCAGGTTGGAGCTGGAGGAGAGACAGACATAGGGATGTTCTATAGAGCAGTATCCGCTGAGCCCAGGTCTCCCACCCAAACCCGGCTCAGACTCAGCTCCTGTCTCCTGGATCTGGAGCCTAGGAGTGCTTAGACACTAGCAGTGCTCATGTCTCTACCCCAGCAGGCTCTACTCTCTCTCTCTCTCTCTCTCTCTCTCTCTCTCTCTCTCTCTCTCTCTCTCTCTCTCTCTCTCTCTCTCTCTCTTTCTCTCTCTCTCTCTCTCTTTCTCTTCCTCTTTCTCTCTATCTCTCTCTTTCTCTCTATCTCTCTCTCTCTTTCTCTCTCTCTCTCTCTCTTTCTCTCTCTCTCTTTCTCTCTCTCTCTCTTTCTCTCTCTCTCTTTCTCTCTCTCTCTCTCTCTCTCTCTCTTTCTCAAAATTGTCCCTTCCTCTCAGCCTGTTAGTGTGTTGTAGAGTGAACCTGGTTTCTCTGGCCGAGTATGGATCCATGTTTGCAGGAGATTTGAGTGTTGAGCAGGGAGCTTGTGCTATGTGTGCATATATCACCTAGGCTCAGAACAGCCAGGCCATTTAAGAGAGAGAGGATGACAGTAAAGCTGCTAAGGGGACAAGGACTCACAGATGACAAGGCAAGGGGAGGGAGGAGAGGGGGATAAGGGGAAGGAGAGGGCGCCACAGCGTGCACTGTTACGTGACTCAGACATCTTCTTTGCCACCTCCCCCTATAAGAGACATTATCTCTGATAGGTCACCGCTTCCTTTGAACACACAGAGAGGTTTGAGAGCCCAGCTGTAGTAGTATCAAAGATAGTCAAGGTCAGGGACAAGTATAGGGGCTCCGCCACTCAGGAGAAGTGTCTTTGGACAAGTACAACTATTTTAGACAAAGTGTCACATGAGTAACTGACAAGGACATACAGCAGGGTTCCCCAACTGGCAGCAGGGAACCCAACATGGTCCGCGAGTGGTTTTATTTGCCCCCCCCCAAGTTCTCTGAGCAAATAATATACTGTACCAGTCAAAAGTTTGGACACACCTACTCATTCCAGAGTTTTTCTCTATTTTTTTACGATTTTCTACATTGGAGAATAATATTGAAGACATCAAAACCATTAAATAACACACATGGAATCATGTACTATGCAAAAAAAGTGTTAAACAAATCAAAATATATTTTATATTTGAGATTCTTCGAAGTAGCCATCCTTTGCCTTGATGACAGCTTTGCACACTATTGGCATTTTCTCAACCAACTGCATGAGGTAGTCACCTGGAATGCATTTCAATTAACAGTTGTGCCTTGTTAAAAGTTAATTTGTTAATGCTTTTGAGCCAATCAGTTCTGTCGTGACAAGGTAGGTGTGGTATGCAGAAGATAGCCCTATTTGGTAAGAGCAAGTCCATATTTTGGCAACAACAACTCGAATAAGCAAAGATAAATGACAGTCCATCATTACTTTAAAACATGATGGACAGTCAATGCGGGAAATTTCAAGAACTTTGAAAGTTTCTTCAAGTGCAGTCGCAAAGACCATCAAGCGCTATGATGAAACTGGCTCTCATGAGGACCGCCACAGGAAAGGATGACCCAGAGTTACCTCTGCTGCAGAGGATAAGTTCATTAGAGTTACCAGCCTCAGAAATTGCAGCCCAAATATATGCTTCACAGAGTTCAAGTAACAGACACATCTCAACATCAACTGTTCAGAGGAGACTGTGAATCAGGCCTTCTTGGTTGAATTGCTGCAAAGAAACCACTACTAAAGGACCCCAATAAGAAGAGGACACTTGTTTCAGCCAAGAAACATGAGAAATCGACATTAGACTGGTAGAAATCTGTCCTTTGGTCTGATGAGTCCAAATGTGAGATTTTTGGTTCCAACCGCCTTGTCTTTGTGAGATGCAGAGTAGGTGAATGGATGATCTCCTCATGTGTTGAATCCACCGTGAAGCATGGAGGAGGAGGTGTGATGGTGTGGGGGTGCTTTGCTGGTGACACTATCAGTGATTTATTTAGAATTCAAGGCA
Organism: Salvelinus fontinalis; assembly: GCF_029448725.1. Classification (NCBI taxonomy): domain Eukaryota; kingdom Metazoa; phylum Chordata; class Actinopteri; order Salmoniformes; family Salmonidae; genus Salvelinus; species Salvelinus fontinalis. Next base: position 63,934,744 of record NC_074668.1, read on the forward strand.
CACTTAACCAGCATGGCCACCACAGCATTCTGCAGCGATATGCCGTCCCATCTGGTTAGCGCTTAGTGGGTCTTTCATTTGTTTTTCAACAGGACAATGAACCAACACACCTCCAGGCTGTGTAAGGCCTATTTGACCAAGAAGGAGAGTGATGGAGTGCTGCATCAGATGACCTGGCCTCCACAATCACCTGACCTAAACTCAGTTGAGATGGTTTGGGATGTGTTGGAGGCAGAGTGAAGGAAAAGCAGCCAACAAGTGCTCAGCAAGACTGTTGGAAAACTCCATCAAAGCATTCCAAGCATTCCAAAAAAGCAAGATGGCACCGACAGAGAGGGTCGCCTCACTTCTAGTCCTTAATGAATGTATTATTTCTTACATTGTTATCCCAGAAAATCTGAAGTGTTATTACATACAGCCGGGAAGAACTATTGGATATCAGAGCGACGGCAACTTACCAGCACTATGACCAGGAATACGACTTTCCCGAAGCGGATGCTTTGTTCGAACCACCCAAGGCATTCAAACTGATTCCAGAGGCTGACCCAAAACAACGTCGCCGCGGGAGAGGTAGACGGAGCGGCCTTCTGGTCAGACCTTGGAGGCGCGCACACCACCCACCGCTTCCCGAGTATTTTACCCCGCTAATATCCAGTCCCTAGATAACAAGGTAGATGAAATTAGTGCTCGGGTTGTTTTCCAGAGAGACTTCCCGGGATTGTAACATACTCTGTTTCACGGAAACATGGCTTTCTGGGGACATGCTGTCGGAGTCAGTACAACCACCGGGATTCATTGTGCGTCAAGACGACAGGAATAAACATCTCTCAGGGAAGAAGAAGGGCGGGGGTGTATGTTTCATGATTAATGTAATTGTAACAACATACAGGAACTCAAGTCCTTCTGTTCACCGGACCTAGAATTCCTTACAATCAAATGCCGTCCATATTATCTCCCAAGAGAATTCTCGTCGGTTATTGTCACTGCGGTGTATATCCCCCACAAGCCAACACCACGACGGCCCTCAAGGAACTCCACTGGATTCTATGCATACTGGAAACCATATATCCAGAGGCTGCTTTTATTGTAGCTGGGGATTTTAATAAATCCTCTTAGGGCTGCAATCCCGGTAATGGGATCGATATGACAACAGCCAGTGAAAGTGCAGGGCGCCAAATTCAAAAAACAGAAATCTCATCGTTACAATTCCTTAGACATACATGTGTATTATACCATTTTAAAGGTAATCTTGTTGTTAATCCCACCAAAGTGTCCGATTTCAAATATGCTTTTCAGCGAAAGCACCACAAACGATTATGTTAGGTCACACTAAACCACAATAAGCTCAGCCGTTTTTCCAGCCAAAGATAGGAGTCACAAAAAGCACAATAGAGATAAAATTAATCACTAGCCTTTGATGATCTTCATCAGATGACACTCATAGGATTTCATGTTACACAATACATGTATGTTTTGTTTGATAAAGTTCATATTTATATCAAAAAATCAGAGTTTACATTGGCGCGTTACATTTACTAGTTCCAAAAACATTCAGTGATTTTGCATAGCCACATCGTTTCAACAGAAATACTCATCATAAATGTAGATGATAATACAAGTTATACACATGGAATTATAGATATACCTTTCCTTAATGCAACCGCTGTGTCAGATTTTTTTTTTACTTTACGGAAAAAGCAAACCATGCAATAATCTGAGACGGCGCTCAGAACAACAGTCAGTAGAAACATGTCAAACGATGTATTGAATCAATCTTTAGAATGTTGTTAACATAAATCTTGAATAACGTTCCAACCGGAGAATTACATTGACTTCAGATGAGCGATGGAACAGAGCTCCCTCTTATGTGAACACGCATGGTGAAAGCATGGTCAGGTCATGGCAGACTTGACTAATTCCTCTCTCATTCGGCCCCCCTTCACAGTAGAGGCATCAGACAAAGTTCTACAGACTGTTGACATCTAGTGGAAGCCGTCTGAAATGAAAACTCATTCATATCTCGCTGTGATTTCAATGGGATCTTGGTTGAAAATCGACCAGCCTAATAATTTCCACTTCCTGTTTGGATTTTTTCCTCAGGTTTTTGCCTGCCATATGAGTTCTGTTATACTCACAGACATCATTCAAACAGTTTTAGAAACTTCAGAGTTTTTTCTATCCAATATTAATAATAATATGCATATATTAGCAACTATTTACTCTATATAAACAGCAACTGTTTACTCTGGGCACCTCTGTGCACCTTTCATCCAAGCTACTCAATACTGCCCCTGCAGCCACAAGAAGTTAACAAAGCAAATTTGAGAACAAGGCTACCTACATTCTATCAGCATATCGATTGTAGTATCCGGGCTGGCAAAACACTGGATCACTGCTACTATAACTTCTGCGATGCATACAAAGCCCTCCCCGGCCCACCGTTTGGAAAATCCGACTACGACTTCTTCGACTTTTGCTTCTCCCCTCCCATAGGCAGAAACTCAAACAGGATGTACCCGCGACAAGGACCATTCAATGCTGGTCTGACCAATCGGAATCTATGCTTCAAGATTGTTTTGATCATGCAGACTGGGACATGTTCCAGGTAGCCTCAGAGAATAATATAGATTCATACGCTGATTCAGTGAGTGAGTTTATAAGGAAGTGCGTATGAGATGTTGTTCCCACTGTGACTATTAAAACCTACCCTAACCAGAAACCGTGGATAGATGGCTGCATTCGATCAACACTGAAAGCGCGAACCACCGCATTTAACCATGGAAAGGTGACCGGGAATAGGCCAAATACAAAAAGTGTTGTTTTTCCCTCCGCAAGGCAATCAAACAAGCGCAACATCAGTATAGGGACAAAGTGGAGCCGCAATTCAACGGCTCAGACACGAGATTAACTTCTACAGATGCACAATTGAGAGCATCCTGTCGGGCTATATCACCGCCTGGTACAGCAACTGCACCGCCCACAACTGCAGGGCTCTCCAGAGGGTGGTGCATTCTGCCCAACGCATCACCGGGGGCAAATTACCTGCCCTCCAGGACACCTATAGCACCCAATGTCACAGGAAGGCCAAAAAGATCATCAAGGACAACAACCACCCGAGCCACTGCCTGTTCACCATCCAGAAGGCGAGGTCAGTACAGGTGCATCAAAGCTGGGACGAGAGACTGAAAAATAGCTTCGATCTCAAGGCCATCAGACTGTAAAACATCCATCGCTAACACAGAGAGGCTGCTGCCTACATACAGAATTGAAATCATTGGCCACTCATTGGCCACAACTGGACCATTAGTCACTTTATTAATGCCACTTTAATGATGTTGACATATCTTGCACTACTCATCCCAGATGTATATACTGTATTTTATACCGTCTATTGCATCTCATCTATGCCGGTCGGTCATGGCCCATCCATGTATTTATATGTACATATTCTTATTCCATCCCTTTACTTAGATTTGTGTGTATTGGGTAGTTGTGGAATTGTTAGATTACTTGTTAGATATTGCTGCACTGTTGGGAACAAGAAGCACAAGCATTTCGCTACACTAACATCTGCTGACCATGTGTATTTGTCCAATAACATTTGATTTGATTTGATGAAGCTGGTTGAGAGAATTTCAAGAGTGTGCAAAGCTGTCATCAAGGCAAAGGGTGGCTACTTTGAAGAATCTAAAATCTAAAATATATATTTTTAACACTTTTTTGGTTACTAAAGGATTCCATGTGTTATTTCATAGTTTTGATGTAGAAAATAGTACAAATTAAGAAAAACCCCTTGAATGAGTAGGTGTGTCCACACTTTTAACTGGTACTATATATATATATATATGTTTTTTATATGGAATTTTTATTGTTGACATAAAAGACCAGGAAATCAGCTCCAAGTGATTTTAATTTAAGAAATCTGGTCCCAAGTATTCCCACGCATAATAGAGAGACAGACACGTGATCATATACAGATGTAAGCAATGTTAGAAATGATTATATGTTTTAGTCAAACTTTATGTCTGTTTGGGCTTCTTGCAGACAATTTGCAGTCTACAAATTATTTGTATTTATGTTCCGGCACCCCGTCCATCCGCTCTGGAAAAAAATCGTCCCGCGGCTGAATCAAGTTGATGATCCCTGACATACAGTATGCAAACCTTCACACTGGGGTTTGTGGATTCATATCTTCTGTAGTTATTAGCAGGAATAATACTTGTTATATTGCATGACATCAGACAGTGATTGATCAAGGCTGAATGATGTAATCAGGAGTGGAAGGGACTGTGACATCCCCAGTGAAGTACATGCAGCCCCACTTTCTCTTATAAAACACTGTCCTCTTTCTCCTGAGAGTCAGAACACAATGTTACTGTCATCGGCCAGTAGTCATTGACAGTGTACATACAGTGGTATCATGGTCACATATCATAAATCATCCAATACCCTGCTGTTTTACTTGAGTTAGCATTGGAGGAAATACGGGTTTTCCTTCATATTACACAACGCATCCTGACACCTGCAGCTTAACATCCAAAGGAGTCCTTTTTAAAAATGATTAAAGGTTCTTTGACTCAAAGTACAACAAACTATGGAAGAGAAACAAGCTCTCTCACTTTTGTACTTGCCAGCTGCACATTTTAATGTGCTCCCAGTAGAATTTTTACCCCTTCCCGTCACCCCCTGGCACCCTTTCCCTCTCGCACCTTTCCATATTCTACTGTATATGTCTAATCCCCCCTCGCCTACCTGTAGAAAGTTTGCATTAGTTGAGCAAGCGGCATCAAAGCGTTGCTCTCAGCTTGCAGCTGCCAAGCTCCCCGTCCCCAGTCAGCAGGCATCCAGCTGTCAGGCTCAGAGAAGAGGAAGAGAGGGTGGAAATCTCTCACCAGCCATATGGTACCGAGTTCTGCCGGAGCCTCGCTGCTCCGTGGGCAAATGGCAAACTCATATATCTCATCAACACTCTTAATATCCAGGGCTGAGATGGAGAATATTTACATTTTTCCAACCAATACTAGATAGTAGGTGACATTTGGTACAATGTTGATGTGACCTTCTGCCCGCTCTGATGTGAGTGTGACTATTAGTATTGATAGGAGTAGGTATTACCGAGCGTTATGTGTTTGATTAATTAGCATTCAAACTCCCTTGATATCTCTCCCTAGATCAGTAACATGTTTCACTTTATAGAACCCCTTCTGGAAGGCCCAGGCAGTGAGATTTGAGCGGGCCTAACCCCAGAGACATTGGGCTTTCTCATTTTTCTGTTAGCAGGATGCTACGCCTCCTCTGTTAATCCTTAAAGGCCTGTGCATCCAGGATCTCCTGCTGCAGTGTAAGTAACGCCTTATGGCACCGAAAGCCCCAGCGAATCGCAGGGAATGTTGGCGGTATTAGCGTTACATTACCGCATAAAGCTCAAAAACACTGTCACCCTCAGTGGCAACGAATCCCCCTCTATTCTTTTGCAAACACCATTACATTGCCCTGAGTGGAAATTACACAATCGAATTGGGGGAGAGAGAGAGCTAGATAGAGAGATAGAGGGAGAGAGAGAGAGAGATAAAGCTATATAGAGAGAGAGCTATAGAGAGAGAGAGCTATAACAGAGAGAGCTATAGAGAGAGAGAGAGAGAGAGATCTATAGAGAGAGAGAGAGAGCTATAGCGAGAGAGATAGCTATATAGAAAGAGATAACTATAGAGAGAGAGAGCTAGAGAGAGCGAGAGAGCGAGAGAGAGATAACTATATAGAGAGATAGCTATATGTGTAGAGAGATAGCTATAGAGAGAGAAAGAAAGAGAGATAAAGAAGGAGAGAGAGAGCCAGAGAGGGAATGATAAAGAGAGAGAGATAAAGAGAAAGCAAGATAAAGAGAGAGAAAGATAGATAGAGAGAGAGAGAGAGAGATAAAGAAAGAGAGAGAGAGAGAGAGCGTGCGACAGAGAGAAAGAGAGAGCTCTAGAGAGGGGGAGCTATAGAGAGAGATAATGTGTGTCTGCTATGTGAGAAATAGAGAGATCAGGAGAAAAAGAGGGAAAGAAGTGAGATAACAAATCTTTTCTCAACCCAACCTGAAGCAGTCGCCATTACAAGCGAGGCTAGAGGAGATTGATATGGCGGCTGCAGCGTTTTGGAGGGACGGTAACGTTAATGGCCCCACTGGGTTTTTAATGAGTGTTGTGCCCCAAACAAAATGAGCTAATTAGTGTTATCATCCATATATCAGACCCAATACACACACATGCAACCACACACACACACACACACACACACACACACACACACACACACACACACACACACACACACACACACACACACACACACACACACACACACACACACACACACACACACACACACACACGCACACACACACACGCACACACACGCACACACACGCACACACACACACACACAGATAGACAAAACCAATATGGTATCCTAAGAAGGATAAAAATGTTTCTATGAGCCATCCTGGTGTACCTACATTTAAACCCATGATTTAAGTATTTTCGATCAGTTGTCCACCTTGCAGTAAGATACATATATATATATATATATATATATATATATATATATATATATATATATATATATATATATATATATATATATATATATATATAGTACCTTCGGAAAGTATTCAGACCCCTTGACTTTTTCCACATTTTGTCACGTTACAGCTTTATTCTAAAAATTGATTAAATAAATAAAAAATCCTCATCAATCTACACACAATACCCCATAATGACAAAGTGATAACAGGTTTTTAGAAATATTTCCTAATTAATTAGAAAAAAATAAAAAATACCTTACTCCAATAAGTATTCAGACCCTTTGCTTTGAGACTCAAAATTGAGCTCAGGTGCATCCTGTTTCCATTGATCATCCTTGAGATGTTTCTACAACTTGATTGGAGTCCACCTGTGGTAAATTCAATTGATTAGACATGATTTGGAAAGGCACACACCTGTCTCTATAAGGTCCCACAGTTGCATTTCACAGTGCATTTCAGAGCAAAATCCAAGTGATGAGGTCGAAGGAATTGCCCGTAGAACTCCGAGACAGGATTGTGTCGAGGCACAGATCTGGGGAAGGGTACCAAAAAATGTCTGCAGCATTGAAGGTCCCCAAGAACACATTCTTTAATGGAAGAAGTTTGGGACCAACAAGACTCTTCCTAGAGCTGGCCGCCCAGCCAAACTGAGCAATCGGGGCAGAAGGGCATTGGTCAGGTAGGTGATCAAGAACCCGATGATCACTCTGACAGAGTTCCAAAGTTCCTCTGTGGAGATGGGAGAAACTTCCAGAAGGACAACCATCGCTGCAGCACTCCACCAATCAGGTCTTTATGGTAGAGTGGCCAGACAGAAGCAACTCCTCAGTAAAAGGCACATGACAGCCCACTTAGAGTTTGCCAAAAGGCACCTAAAGACAGAGACTAAAGACAAGATTCTCTGGCCTGGATGCCAAGTGTCACGTCTGGAGGAAACCTGGCACCATCCCTACGGTGAAGCATTGGGGTGGCGGCATCATGCTGTGGGGATGTTGTTCAGCGGCAGGGACTGGGAGACTAGTCAGGATTGAGGGAAAGATGAACGGAGCAAAGTATCGAGAGATCCTTGATGAAAACCTGCTCCAGAGTGCTCAGGACCTCAGACTGGGGCAAAGGTTCTCCTTCCAACAAGACAAAGACCGTAAGCACACAGCCAAGACAACGCAGGAGTGGCTTTTGGACAAGTCTGATTGTCCTTGAGTGGCCCAGCCAGAGCCCGGACTTGAACCTGATCGAACATCTCTTGAGAAACCTGAAAATAGCTGTGCAGCAACACTCTCCATCCAACCTGACAGAGCTTGAGAGAGTCTGCAGAGAAGAATGGGAGAAACTCTCCCAATACAGGTGCGTGCTAAGCTGGTAGCACCATACCCAAGAATTCTGTGTTTTATTTGCAAAAAAATCTTAAAACCTGTTTTTGTTTTGTCATTATGGGGTATTGTGTGTACTGTAGATTGATAAGAGAGAAACAATTATTTAATCAATTTTAGAATAAGTCTGTAATGTAATGAAATGTGGAAAAAGTCAAGGGGTCTGAATAATTTCCGAATGGACTGTATATGTACTGTATATTATTCAGAAGGAGAAGGAGATAGAAGGATAGAAGGAGAATATTGTGGCTGATGATACCAGCATATATATATATATATATATATATATATATATATATATATATATATATATATATATATATATATATATATATATATATATATATATATATATATATATATATATATATATATATTTACTTCTGTTGTGCTGGTATCATCAGCCACAATGTTCTCCTTCTATATCAGTCATACTGGAAAATACAACAATTGCTTCATTTCCCAGTGTATGTGGATGGACTATAGATATATCTATCTTGAGTTGTTTTATCCATTTTTTCATAGTGCTATCTCCTCTGAAGCCCGTGAAGCCGTGCCCTGTTTGTGAGCGGAGCGATTATGTCCACAGGTTTATAAGCAGGATAACAATGCCACCAGCAACGTCGGGGAAACTAAAGGGTCCTCCGATTTCCTGGCATCTGCACTCAATCCCTGTTACCTGCGTGTAAGCCTGTGTTTGTCCCGCCAATGCTTCTCGTTGACCACATAGACTGACCCCAACTTTATTCTTCCGGCACTAAGCCTATTATAAAATCAATAAACAATCGTCTTTATTTTGTTGGTCTTTTAAATCTTTTTTTTTTCTTCTCCTCTGTATATCCTCTGCGACGGAGGGAAACGGGCGGCGCACACAGCGGAGGCAAAAAGCTCTGTAACCCGTTGGTTTCTCTTCTCCTGCCTGCCTGCCAGAGCAGACTCAATTGAGTCTTTAACCAACTGCCCCCCCCCCACCCCATGTCAGAGTCATTATCCAATTGCGTCTATTCTACCAGTGAGCGCATGTGACCCTAGGATGACCCGAGGATCCATCGTTTTTCACTTAAAACAGTCATGGGGAAAACCTCTCTTATGACAGCCACTATCAGAGGAATAGCTCTTTACTTGAAAGGGACATTCTGTACAGGGGGAAATGATTTCCAGACTTCCCCTGTATACTCTGAAATTGGTGAACAGATTCTGTATTTTATTGGAAAGTTTCGAAACTCTGGACAAATCACTAAATATTTAGTATTGATCCTTTCTTAGTAGCTTTTCAGTAAGTTTACAGCCGCTAATAGGCTGTTTACAGTAGTTTAGCATTTCACCTGCATGTTACAGATTGGTGTTTAATGCCTATGGCGTGATAGACATTTTTAATTGTCACTTTCTGAAAATGTAATAATCCTCTCGATGAAAATCAACAAACTCTGACTTTGACAACTGATTTTTAAATTGAGCATAAGAATGGAGCAGCATTCCCAGATTTTGATTCTCACTGTCAGTTTAAACTAATGTGTCAAACACAGCGGTAGCGATGTCAATGTAAACCAATTTCATTCCACCAGCTTGAAAGAAGAATTTTGAAATGAAAATGTCTGTAACAAGCCTACATAAAAAAAAATCACCATTTATTTCATGTCTCCCTTGTTTTCTTGGAGTGTTCATCATCATGGGTAATCATAAACAACTTAGGAGTTACTAATGAGACTGTGTTGTACTGTATGTTGGGTTCGTTTGGGCCCTCTCCACAGCCGTACCAGTGTGGGCAGAAGAAACAGCTCTCGGTTCTGTGTTAGGTGTTCCTTTTTGCCAATTTGATCTTGTGCCTTTACAGTAGATTCATTTCCCCCTTACCATACTGTGAATTAGATACAGAAACAGATTTCTCCAAGCTGTTGAATCCTCTGCTGTGGGTTCCCACTAGCCTCCAGATTGGCTGCCTCTCTTCACTGAAGCCCTGATAGGTTATCCTAATTGGGAAGGCTCTGACCAGCAGGCCCTTGCCCAAATGGTCCCCTGGACTGCGTTATGGGCCCCAGGGACCAGGGAGGGACACACAGGGGCCGCACACAGGGAGCTCCACCGTGACACTGAGTGGGACGCTGGCTCCAGCCCTGGGAGAGGCAGGATGGTGCAGGCATGTGTTTCATCTCTCCCATCCAAAGCAGACGGAGGATTGTATCGTTGTCATTAACGTGTCACGCAACCCTGCTCAGTGTCTGCACTGTCAGAGCCTGCCTTAGCGACAATTACCGTGGAAACCAGCTTTTGATCTTCCTGGTTCGAAAGGTCTGCGACGTGATTGGCGGCTGTTTTATTTTCCTCTCCGCCGCTCCGTCTCTATCTCCGTCTCCTTTGCCCTCCCTCTATTATTTTTGGAGCATGCTCAGTTTGTGTCCTCTGTTTGATACGGGTGTAGAGTGCTCATATTATGGCGTTAGGCAATGAATGCTTCTTACCCTAGTTTAGATATTAGTTCCTGGGTAAGCAGTGACGACCCCTGGACAGGTCACCTCCTCAAGCCCTATTTACCTGGCCTCTGCCACTGTGTCGTACTGCTCTGGAATCACAGAGAGAAAAGCACTCCTCCTGCTCTCTGTTTCTGTCCTTTTCTTACTCCTGTTCCCTTATTTCCACTGGGAGGAACGTTGACCTCATTTGTGAGGACAATAACCCCCTTGACTTTGGGGATTAAGACATGAAACCTTTGTGGATTAATTAGGTTTGGAGCTGAATTCATTTTGTCGCTATGGAATGCAACAAAAAAAAAAAAAAGGAAAGAATTTGAAAGTGTGTGTGAGCTCTAGGTTGTGTTGTGTTTTTACTGTTTGCCCAGGTGGATACTGGTTTGACAATCTTACCGGCAATAGGCTACAGTGGGTTGGAGCTGGAGTCAATGCAGTCGACTCTCTAGAGCTCCACTTTGGCTTGTCACACATAACGAGCAGGAAGTAGCAGCTCTGACAATGCCGCAGGAGTCATATTGTCTCAGTTGTCTTGGTAACAAAGCAAAGTGTTTGTTTGTCTAAGATCTAGCACGATTGCAATTGAGATGGTTAACACCTATTGTTTTTTCTTAAAAGCATATGTTGCTTGAGATTAACTTTCACGTGAAAAGAGCTGTTAGCCATGTTTGTTTACAAAATACCAAAGGTGTTTAATTCACTGAAGATGAAACAACATAAGCTCAGAACGTTGCGTTTTTTCTCTCTCTCCGTATATATTGAAACTGTGGGGGTTATTAAAGTCACACCTTTATGACTTGGTAGACCAAGGTGAATATACATTGTATCAGTTCCCATAGTTCCCACACTGTTATTCTGCCTCTATCTCCTGTGACGCTAGTCCCAGTAAATGCACAGACAGTGATATTGCCTATGTTGAGGGCCCTCGCCATTCCAGGCCTGGTTTATACCAAAGGAATGATCTGATCCTTATTCAAACTCCTAGTCCAGTGCAGTGCTACGGCATTGTGTTGTATTGATTGTGTGACCTGATGCACTAGCTCATCAGATGCACGGGATCAGGCTCTGTCTCAAAGTTTCCTCCGACTCTCAGCGGGTGGAGCTCTGCTCTGAACATCAGGCCTCGACGCTGTCTGAAGTGAGCTGCTCCCTCTGGAGACAAGACACAGGTTTAACCAGGGCTTTTGGGGAAGCTCAATCCTCCCCCGTGTTCCTCCACCCCCCCCCCCTCCTTAAGACATGGGGCTAAGTCGTGGCTGAACCCCTCGTGGCGACGGATCGGCCAAATGCCACCTCTCCTGGCGTGGGTTGGGCGTGAGGTGTAATCATGCCGGTGCAGCGCTCCTGTGGCCAGAATCAGGTATTTGCTATTAGACACAGAGATGAGGATTCAGAGGAGGACGTGAAATCGCTTTTGGTCCCACACTCTCTGGGTCTTTGAGCCCCGGCCTCACATTTCATACCTTTCATGCCGGTCCTCAACAACACAGGATCAGCCTTTTGTCCCGTTTCTTTCATCTCTTGGAGAGAAGGAGAAAAAAAAGGACCATCTGAAAGTTTGGAGAGAAAAGTTTAGAGGACATTTCTGGATTATGTTCATGAGACACAAGCTGCTCACAGTATGAACATGGCACCCATTCAATGAGATCTATTTCCATAAAGATTATTTTTACATCACCAGAGTCATTACACAGTTATTGTTGGATTGAAGTTGACTTACCATACGAAGTCTAGCCGAGTTAAGCTTTACCAAACACCAACTGGAAACACCTCCCATTTCCATTTGACCTAATAACCGGCAATGCAGCCGTCAGATAATGACCAGATGCCACCTATCTCGTTCAGCATTTCAAAGCTACGTATCTGTCCTGCTGAGTTGACAAGTGTTGTGTTCTCCTTTGCCTGCCGCCTGTTTCATTATCCGATGGTCTCTACTTGCTCACCGTAGCGGTAAGCCTAACATCTGATGGCTTTCTGAAATATCCAACGTGTTGGACAGGTGAGATGCTGTAGCGAGCGACACTTTTTTGAGATGCGTGTTAGCACCGTGTCACCGTTCTCCGTCTGTAAGCTTTCTGCAGTGTGCGTCCGTACAAATTACAGTGCATCTATGAAAGTAACAGCCCATCATTTGAATTCCGACTGGTTTCGCCTGCTTTCGCTACAATTAATGGCTCAAATCTTAGCTATTTCAGAGGAAGTACTGTCTTACTATTTATTTCAAATCATGTTGTGATGTTATGCATTGGGATTTCAATGGTACACGTGTCTACTGTCAGACTGAGACAAATGGATACTTGGTTCAGAGACCATAGATATTCCTTACCCCGTATCCCCACATACCCCTTACTAAACGAAGTAGCAGCCATTGATTGCATTGTAAAATCACTCCCTCATTGTGGAGATGTTTTCTCTTTAACGGCATGCTGCGTGGGCTCTTGGAGGGGCTTTGCCTCAACAGACGGGCTCCCACTGCAGTGTGGGGCCAGGTCCAGACATTTTGATGCTTTTTGGGGTGCATCTCCGTCTCTCTGGAAACGAGCTCACAAGAACACACCATATTTTCCAGCATGGTGTTGGTGATGCATCTAGCTGCTATCTCAATCAGTGTGTTTTTTTTGTACTGTGGCCTGCTGCCTGACGGAAATAGCCCGTAGATTGTGTTAGACCCTTGCCAGTGTCTAATTCTCTATGTAGCTATTTATCTCCTGTATTTATCACAGTCTGTTTATCTGACTTTAACAGACTGCCAATGGAGATTACCCAGATCTGCAAATGAACTCCAAAATGAATCCAGCCTAAATCGCTAAAAAACAACACTTTCTTTAGATTAAAATGTCTGTTTCCTGTTTTGGCCGTTTCCTCATACATTGTAATATAAAAAGATGTTTCCACTGTATGCACCACAGTAGTAATTAATATTATACCACGGGCTTTCTTCATTAACCATAAATGGACTTATTTTGTCTCGCATGCACTTGACGTATGGGTAAATTGTAATATAAATCCGGCGGAGGCTGCATGAGGGCAGGACGGCTCATAATGATGGCCACAACGGAACAAATGGAATGGCATCAAACACATAGAAACCACATGGAAACCATGTGTTTGATATCATTCCACCTATTCAGCTCCAGCCATTACCACGAGCCCGTCCTCCCCAATGAAGGTTCCACCAACCTCCGGTGACAAAGACATGTCTCTACTGTTTACACCAGAGTAGGAATTCATACCATGCCAGGGGCTTTCTTCATTAACTAGAAGTTGACTTCTTTTGACTCACATGCGCTTGACATATGGGTATGTGTATCAGAGCAACACAATGAAGGTAATATTATGAGGTAGCTGTTAGATACATGTTTTGGGAACATTGTGAGATCTGCGGTTTTAGGTCTTAAGGTCATACTGTATGAACATAAAACGCTATATATTTCCATAGCCATTACTTATGACTGAGTTGACCTATTCCTGTGGGAATCAGCCACGTCTTCACGGCCATCGTCTGTAGCTGTCACACAATCGATCTACAACCACCCTCGCACTCCCCTCCCCTCCCCTCTGAATTAAAGCCACATAACAGCGATCGATGGATCCCTCCTAATCGTGTTAGATGTATTGTTTTCAAATACCAACGCCCAGCTGGTGAATCCTGTTTGTCTCTGTTTTAGAGATCAGGCCTCTTTACCTTCCCCTCTCTCCGTCTCTCCGTCCCTCTCTCTCAATTTGTTTCTTTTCAAAGCTCAGGGAATTGGCCCAAATCCTAGGTATCACAGATCTGACCATATTTCAAGCCGAAATTAAGCATGTTAAAACCTTTTTCCCTTTAAAGGTCAGACATTAGTGCCGGTAAACATTGATCTGTGGATTTATGAATTTAGCCCTGTGTTGGAGCTCCTTTGTAATGGAAGATTCAGCGGGGAAGCTTAACATTGCATTGTTTTGCTTTGACAACGCAGCCACGAGAGCCACTGCAGCTGTTCCCCCCGCTCACAATGGCAGATTAATTAACACAATCATATGCTTCTGGCTCCGGCTCAACGTGCAGGTCTGCTCTGGGATAGATAGGTAAATCCTATACATGTGTTTCCAGACTGAGAATATTCTTATGTTGGGTTTCATAACTGGATATATTTGGTTTGTGACTGGTCATCTCCAAAAACTCAAGCAATGGGCCTAACTCATTGGACTGAAGTATATCTGGGAAGTGTTTTCTAGTTCAGAGAAGCACTTCCTCATTCCTTCTCAGGGCTGCCACGGCCATTAGGCGGCTGTTCTAATTCACATTCCGTAGGCCGACCCGTCTCCCTTTCTTAGTTAGTTCCCTGACATTTGAAACTGTCTATTATTCAGCCCGGCTTTCAGGTGCAATGCTGTGTAAATGGCAAGTCAAGAAATTATGTATCTTTTTTCATACAGTTATCCATCAAGGACCGGTGAGGATCAGTCCTCGTGCTTAAATCATTACGGAATGCTGTGATCTTTCCCGATTGATCATATCACTTACACCCACTGTCATGCTATTACCGTACTTCATCTTATATTCCTCTTCTTCGTTTCTCTCTACTCCTTGTTTGGTGTTAACATGACCGCAGTCTTTCAATATTTTAACCTTGCCTCATCCTCTCTGTTTATATAATATTCACTTAACAGTCAAGAGTAAGGGAAGGAAGAAATTAGGGCGGGTGCGACGGCAACAAAAACACTGAAGCAATTATGTTTCTTTCAGCCCAAGCGTTCTCACGTTAATGAAATCCCTTATCGTTTTAGGGAGGATGGGAAGGTAGGACAGGTGCAAGAAATGGTGTTCATTTATCTTTTTCTGGAAAAGAAAAGAAAAAAGAGAATGTCGAGGTAAAGGCAACAAGTGTGGAGAGAGTTTCTCAGTCACATTTTGTTACCATTGGATAGTTTAAAGCAACTCTATTTTTGCTGTTTTGTTCTGGGGATTTTGACCAGACTGTATGTGTGTGCCTATGTGCATATGAGAGAGAGAGAAATAGAGAGGGAGAGAAGGGGGGGGGGGGGGTGAGAGTAAGAGAGGAGGTGAGAGATTGGGAGGAGGTTGTATCACAAATTTGTGTCTGTTTAAAGGGTAAGACGACACTCCTGTGGCTAACATTTGAAGTATTTACCTCATCACAAGATGTCTGCCCTTTTCCCCTGTGCAGCTCACATGCAGATTAGAGCGCTAGCGGAGGTAGCAGTGGAGACCGCTTTGATGACGCTAATGCCGAGCGAGATCCTGGCTCCCTTTAAAGGGAGCTATCTGATTGGAAACAGATCTGGGACGCTGGGAGGTTGGTCCTGGCTCGTTTGATTTAATGACCCATTTCCTCGGCTCGTGCCACAAGCAGTTAACGGCAGTCAAGGTGCCCAGAGGTTCGCCGTCATGGGAGTGTACCATCATCCAGGCCCAGAATGAGTAGAGAGAGAGAGAGAGCAGTATAGAGAGAGAGAGAGAGAGGAGAGAGAGAGAGAGAGAGAGAGAGGAGAGAGAGAGAGAGAGAGAGAGAGAGAGAGAGAGAGAGAGAGAGAGAGAGAGAGAGAGAGAGAGAGAGAGAGAGAGAGAGAGAGAGAGAGAGAGAGAGAGAGGAGAGAGAGAGAGAGAGAGAGAGAGAGAGAGAGAGAGAGAGAGAGAGAGAGAGAGAGAGAGAATGTTTAGGACTGTATACATTTTGGGGCAGCGGGTAGCCTAGTGGTTAGAGCGTTGGACTAGTAACCGAAAGGTTGCTAGATTGAATCCCCGAGCTGACAAGGTAAAAATCTGTCGTTCTGCCCCTGAACAAGGCAGTTAACCCACTGCTCCTAGGCCGTCATTGAAAATAAGAATTTGTTCTTAACTGACTTGTCTAGTTAAATAAAGGTTTAATTAAAAGGATACATATTGAAGCAACCAGACAACCAATCAGAGCTTGTGTCTGTGTGTCTGTAGTTCAGCCAGCCGGAGGTGACATGTACAAGTTGAAGGCCCAGGGAGTCGCCATGGTTTCCATATATCCAGCCATATACTCTGCTTCAGAAGTGTTAACCACTCTTTCAATGCAGACAGTCATGGGACATGGTGTTTCATTCTGTCTATTAGGTTCCTACTGTACAGTATGCCTCGTTTTCATTGGTCATCAGAGCAATCGTAGTCAAAGTTCAGTATTACTTTGTGTCTAATTTGCTATCCCATGAGTTGCGCTGACAACACATTTTAAGTGATAGTGTTCCCTGTTTAGAACCCACGAGAGAGAGAGAGAGAGAGAGAGAGAGAGAGAGAGAGAGAGAGAGAGACCTTACTCTGTGTACATGCTCGACCTTCTAGTCAAGAGCACTCCAGGCCTGAATAGCGGCCTAATGGAACCAGTCAACTTTGAAAACCAAACTTGAGCACGCTTTGACATATCAAGCTAATGATCAATTATTAATATTCACAATCCTCGGCCTTGATGTCGCTGTATGGATATAGACGGCAAGCAATTATGTCATGGTCTTTGGGTTTTGTCTATCCCCGCCCGACCGCCTGCTTCCTGTATGTGGAGGATTTATAAATATATAACAGATAGTTCTTAGTGAGAGGAGTTATACACTCTTATTGCCGATATAGAGATGCAGATTAATTTGTAATTAGTCTTGAAATGTTGAGCCTCTGTAGATAAAGGATTCAAACTTCCATTCTCCATTCCATAAATGCTGATCACTTAAAAAGAACAAATGCTCTGAGCTTGATAAAAATAGCTTAAGCTTGAATTATTTGTTTGGACACATATGTTTGAATGCCCTAGCAACACTAAGCGGGAGTAAATGAGTTTTAGAATAAACTGTTATTGTTTGCGTGTAAAAACTGTTCAGTGCATTAGATCAGTATAAGAGAATCCTAGTGTCTGGTTAAATGTCAGTTTGTTGGTACAACGCTAAGAGGGAGGCAGGGAGAGAAAGTTTCCACCCCGTCTCTGTTTAACAATGTGATTTCATTTTCAATATCCAACCATGGTGTACCGTTTCTTTTGGCCTTGGGTTCACGTTCATTTGCTCCAAATGTCAAATATCTCTCCGTAGAAGAAAACAATGACGAAGGGAATACAGACATGTTTTTTTGGGAGGTGTAAATAGCAGAATAGTTTTTAGTCGTATAAGGCAGGGGGAGTCTATTAATAGTTGAGTCATCAGTGCTGCTGCAATGCTCTGAAATGGCAAATTGTTAGATCCCCAATGGTGATTATTACTCTCTGTCAATGACCTTCATAACAAATTAACATTCCGCCAGTGGAACAGAGCGTGCTCTTTAATAAGGGGTATGTGTGAGGCGTGGCATTGACTGTGCAAACTGGGTTGACTGGGTGCTATGGGACGAGTAGAGAAGGGGAGAGGACAGCCTGGGATTTGGTTCTGAGACACCACAAACTGAAAGAGGAGGAGGCAGGTTTCTATTTATTTATTTCATTGGCATTGTACTCCTTTTTTATTATTTACAGTGGAAAGAAATCACATTTCAATTTGGTTCTTTCTTTATAATACAAGGCAATTATTAGTATTATCCTTATTAGTGGTGTCATTTTGGCTGAGCTAGTTTAACCCTTGTGGACTGTTGGAGAGGAGGTAGAGCTGTGGGGAGGGCCACTGTTTTAATACCACTTTGCCAAAATCAGGACTTTCTCTAATGTATTCTGATAGTATGGCTCACTCACGAGACACCCCGGTGTTTAGAGCAGCAGTATAAATCTTTTTATTTCATTTTCCGAGACACTGGACAAGTTCATATAAGAGGAAAATGGGAAACGTCCTTGGTCTCCGGATTTACGGGCACCCTGACTGTGGAGGGAGAGAGAGAGGGAGAGAGAAAGGAGAGAGAAGAGAGAGAGAGGGATAGTTTCAGTACAATTCGGAACAGCTTGAATTGAAGCACAGCACACTGAAATGCACCTCTCCTCTGTGGCCTTGTTAAGTGTGTTCATCACCTTTATGATAATATATATCTTTAAGTGCACATTTATGTAATTGAGGTATTGATCAGTATACATTCTCCCCTTGATAATGACTATTTTATTATGGGTTCTTAATGAAACTTTGGATTCATTTTAAACTGATGTTTGAATAGCGGTTAATGGTTGTGATGCATATATAACTCTGATGCTATTTATATATATATATATATGTATATATATATATATACTATATATATATACAGTTGAGGTCGGAGGTTTACATACACTTAGGTTGGAGTCATTAAAACTTGTTTTACCACTCCACAAATCCACAAACCACTCCACAAATTCCTTGTTAACAAGCTATAGTTTTGGGAAGTCGGTTAGGACATCTACTTTGTGCATGACACAGGTAATTTTTCCAACAATTGTTTACAGACCGATTATTTCACTTATAATTCACTGTATCACAATTCCAGTGGGTCAGAAGTTTACATATACTAAGTTGACTGTGCCTTTAACTTTTACTGCCTCAGAAACCCGGATCCGGGAGCACCCTCCACCACCCCCCCACTGACTAGCATAGCTAGCATAGCGTCACAAGTAAATTGTAGCTTCTAAATATCATTAAATCACAAGTCCAAGACATCTAATGAAAGATACAGATCTTGTGAATAAAGCCACCATTTCAGATTTTTTAAATGTTTTACAGGGAAGACAAAATATGTAAATCTATTAGCTAACCACGTTAGCAAAAGACACCATTTTTCTTTGTCCACCATTTTTTCTCAACACCAGTAGCTATCACCAATTCGGCCAAATAAAGATATTGATAGCCACTAACCAAGAAAAAACCTCATCAGATGACAGTCTGATAACATATTTATGGTATATTTATTTTGTTAGAAAAATGTGCATATTTCAGGTATAAATCATAGTTTACAATTGCACCCACCATCACAACTCGACTAGAATAAATACACAGAGCAACGTGTATTACCTAATTACTAATCATAAAACATTTCTTAAAAATACACAGCTCACAGCAATGGAAAGACACAGATCTTGTGAATTCAGACAATATTTCAGATGTTCTAAGTGTTTTACAGCGAAAGACAATAAATCGTTATATTAGCATACCACATGTGCAAACGTTACCAGAGCATTGATTCTAGCCAAAGAGAGCGATAACGTAATCATCGCCAAAATATATACATTTTTTCACTAACCTTCTCAGAATTCTTCAGATGACACTCCTGTAACATCATATTACAACATACATATAGAGTTTGTTCGAAAATGTGCATATTTAGCCACCAAAATCCTGGTTAGACAATGAGAAAAGTAGCCCAGCTGGTCAGAAAATGTCGTGCGCCATATTAGACAGTGATCTAGTCTTATACATAAATACTCATAAACTTGACTAAAAAATACAGGGTGGACAGCGATTGATAGACAATTTAATTCTTAATACAATCGCTGAATTACATTTTTTAAATTATCCTTACTTTTCAATACAGGTTGCGCCAAGCGAAGCTATACCAAACAAAATGGCGGCATAAGCGTTTAACATTTTTCGACAGAAACACGATTTATCATCATAAATTGTTCTTACTATGAGCTGTTCTTCCATCAGAATCTTGGGCAATGTATCCTTTCTTGGGTCTAATCTTCTTTTGGTCGAAAGATGTCTTCTTGTCTGTCGAAATGCCCACTAACGTTCGACCGGGACCCCGAAACGTGCCCGGCGCTTCAAAGTGCACCACAAAGCAATGCCTCAAAATCGCACTAAACGGATATAAATTGCTATAAAACGGTTCAAATTAACTACCTTATGATGTTGTTAACACCTATAACGAGTAAAAACATGACCGGAGAAATATTACTGGCTAAACAACAGGTTGGAAGGAGGCGAGTCCGACGTCCTTCGTGCGTCAGGCGCAGGCAGCAAAAGGAAGCTACTTCCGGTATTTGGTCTTTTATACAGGCCCTGATTGCGCAATCGACTCCATTCAAAGCGTCACCACGTACTGACATCCAAAGGAAGACGTAGGCAGTGTCTGTTTCTCCATAGCATTTACAGGGACATTACAACCGACCTGGGATCAGGGGCCAAGATGTCTGAAATCTGACTCCCTGTCATGAAAAGTGCTGTAGAAGGAGTTCTGTTTCACTCAGAGACAAAATTCCAACGGCTATAGAAACTAGAGAGTGTTTTCTATCCAATAATAATAATAATATGCATATTGTACGAGCAAGAATTGAGTACTAGGCAGTTTAATTTGGCAACGTCAAGAAAAAAAAAGTGCTAACAGCACCCCCTATTGACAGCTTGGAAAATTCCAGAAAATGATGTCATGGCTTTAGAAGCTTCTGATAGGATAATTTACATAATTTGAGTAAATTGGAGGTGTACCTGTGGATGTATTTCAAGGCCTACCTTAAAACTTAGTGTCTCTTTGCTTGACATCATAGGAAAATCAAAAGAAATCAGCCATGACCTCAGAAACAAAATTGTAGACCTCCACAAGTCTGGTTCATCCTTGGGAGGATTTCCAAACTCCTGAAGGTACCACGTTCAGCTGTACAAACAATAGTACGCAAGTATAAACACAATGGGACCACGCAACCGTCTTACCGCTCAGGAAGGAGACGCGTTCTGTCTCCTAGAGTTTAACGTACTTTGATGCAAGAAGTGCAAATCAATCCCAGAATAACAGCAAAGAACCTTGTGAAGATGGTACAAAATGTTCTATAACCACAGTAAAACGAGTCCTATATCGACATAACCTGAAAGGTCGCTCAGCAAGGAAGAAGCCACTGTTCCAAAACCGCCATAAAAAAGCCAGACTACAGTTTGCAACTGGATATGAGGACGAAGATTGTACTTTTTGGAGAAATGTCCTCTGATCAGAACTGTTTGGCCATAATGACCATCGTCATGTTTGGAGTACAAAGGGGGAGGCTTGCAAGCCAAAGAACACCATCCCAACCATGAAGCACAGGGGTGGCAGCATCATGGGTGCTTTGCTGCATGAGGGACTGGTGCACTTCACAAAATAGATGGCATCATGAGGGAGGAAAATTATGTGGATATATTGAAGCAACATCTCAAGACATCAGTCAGGAAGTTAAAGCTGGGTCACAAATGGGTCTTCCAAATGGACAATGACCCCAAGCATACTTTCAAAGTTGTGGCAAAATGGCTTAAGGACAACAAAGTCAAGGTATTGGAGTGGCCATCACAAAGCCCTGACCTCAATCCTATAGAAAATTTGTGGACAGAACTGAACAAGTGTGTGCGAGCAAGGAGGCCTACAAACCCGACTCAGTTACACCAGCTCTGTCAGGAGGAAAGGGACAAAATTCACTCAACTTGTTGTGGGAAGCATGTGGAAGGCTACCTGAAACAATTGACCCAAGTTTAACAATTTAAAGGTAATGCTACCAAATACTAATTGAGTGTATGTAACCCACTGGGAATGTGATGAAAGAAATTAAAGCTGAATTAATTCATTCTCTCAACTATTATTCAACTGTATATACAGTACACTATACAGTGCATTCGAAAAGTATTCAGAACCCTTTACTATTTCCACGTTTCGTTACGTTACATCCTTATTCTAAAATGTATGAAACTGCCACCACCATGCATCACTGTAGGGATGGTTCTAGGTTTCCTCCAGACGTGACACTTGGCATTCAAGCCAAAGAGTTCAATCTTGGTTTCTTCAGACCAAAGAATGTTATTTTTCATGGTCTGAGAGACCTTTCGGTGCCTTTTGGCAACTCCAATCGGGCTGTCATCTGCTTTTTACTGAAGAGTGGCTTCCGTCTGGCCATTTTACCATAAAGGCCTGATTGGTGGAGTGCTGCAGCGATGGCTGTCCTTCTGGAAGGTTTTCCCATCTCCACAGAGGAACCTTAGGTGCTCTGTGCCTCGACACAATCCTGTCTCGGAGCTCTACGGACAGTTCCTTCGACCTCATGGCTTGGTTTTTACTCTGACATGCACTGTTAACGGTGGGACCTTTATATAGACAGGTGTGTGCCTTTCCAAATCATGTCCAATCAATTGAATTTACCACAAGTGGACTTGTAGAAACATCTCAAGGATGATCAATGGAAACAGGATGCACCTGAGCTCAATTTTTCGAGTCTCATAGCAAAGAGTCTGTAAGGTGTAAATAAGATATTTCTGTGTTTTATTTATAATGGTGGTGTTAAGCTCGCTGCCATTGGACTCTGGAGCAGTGGAAACATTCTCTGGAGCGATGAATTACTCTTTACCTTATGGCAGTCCAATAGACGAATCTGGGTTTGGCGGATGCCAGGAAAACGCTACCTGCCCGAATGCATAATGCCAACTGTAAAGCTTGGTGCAGGTGGAATAATTGTCTTGGGGTGTTTTTCATGGTTTGGGCTAGGCCCCTTTGTTCCAGTGAAGGGAAATATTAACGCTACAACATTCTAGACGATTCTGTGCTTCCATCTTTGTGGCAACAGTTTGGGGAAGGCCCTTTCCTGTTTCAACATGACAATGCCCCCGTGCACAAAGCGAGGTCCATACAGAAATGGCCTGCACAGAGCCCTGACCTCAACCCCATCGAATGCTTTTGGGATGAATTGGAACTATGACTTCAAGCCAGTCCTAATCGCCAAGCATCAGTGCCCGACCTCACTAATGCTCTTGCGGCTGAACGGAGGCAAGTCCCCGCAGCAATGTTCCAACATCTAGTAGAAAGCTTTCCCTGCAGCAAAGTGGGGACCAACTCCATATTAATGACCATGATTTTGGAATGAGTGGTCATGTAGTGTCTGTGTATATATATATATATATATATATATATATATATATATATATATATATATATATATATATAGATAGATATATATACATACACACTGTACCTGGTGGTAGAGAGCCTTGAATGTAACTCCAGTATATGATTGCCCATTGTGCTTGTTGTTGATTTGGTGTGGTGGAAAAGGAATAGGAAATCAATGATAGCAGAAGATGGTTTTTTTGCATCTTTTTAAAGGTACAGTGCACGCATGCAGCATTGTTACAGTGGACTGTACATACGTTATATGTTGTCTTCCTGGAACACGTGCTGTATTACCAAGTGGTTTCGTTTACCATGATTGTAGGATAGCAATTGTTCACGTAGGACATGCTATATTTCCTTTATACAGAGACGTATGAGCTATCAGTGCATCCGTACGGGATATGCTCTCTTATCTCCTGGCCTCTCTTCCTCACTCACCTTATCGCCCCCCTCCTCTCCTCCTGTTCATCCTCCTCCAGTCTGGATCCATAGAAAGCAGGACCTACTCAGCCTTCACTAATGATAACTACTCACTTCCTGCCAAACAGTGTGCATGATGAACATTTACCCTGATTAATACCCTTCCCCCAGACCCTCCTCCTGTCCTAAAAGACGCCCACCTCAATAAGTCCCTTTAGCCCAGTGAAATGTCCCTGTCCTCCCTTGCTCCCCTCGTGCGGACGGACAGACAGCGGCGTCCGGGTGGACGTCTCCGTCCCTCTCCGACCCTCTGTCCTGCCGTCTCTCCCTGGAGCTGTGATCATCCTGCAGAATGATAACGTTAGTGAGACCTCAGTGCTTCTCTAGCTGTGACTGGGTCTTTTTTTTCAATGCTCTTTGAAGCCTGAAACAGACTTGAGAAGAGAAAACAAAGATGGGGCCCGTGCCAGGGAGAAACTTATGCCACCGTTGCTGTTCCCCTAGCTCGGCAGAGGCATAGCCTTTTACAGAGGGAGAGATGCACCTTCTGTCACTGGTAGAGGAGGAGGCAGGGAGAGGGGGAGAGAAGGAGGGAGGGGAGAGCAGAGGGGACGTCCACTGTCGAATGCATCCTAAACAGTATCTTAGCCATCCTCCAAAATGATACCGTGATAGGAAACATTCTTGATATAAAGAGGTTTAGTGTACAGTATATGTCTGATAAGGTTTTCTGTTGAATCTCTTGCGTGGGCCGGTCCTATAGTTTATGAATGAGATGAATGATTCCTTATGGAGCCCTACATTATTTTATGGGTTGAAGTTCAATAAGGCTGTACAGGTATGGTCTTTGGCATCAGGGAGTTCTGACTCCAGCTTCATTTCAGAGGAATAATCTATAAAATATGGAAATTAAACAGAAAATGTATTAAACATAATTTCCCCTACCTCTTCATCGATCAACAAAAAAAAAAATGCCGAACAAAAGAGCGAATAAATGTGTGCTACAATACATTTTAGGAATGTCTCCTCTGCCTTCAGCAGGCAGAAAAAGGCTCATCTTTCCTCCTCTTTTTTTTTTATAAGACCAATTTTAGTGAGACCAGTGCTAATAAATATAAATGTTTGTGATTAGCATCTCTGCGGCACAGGTGCATGTTTGTTGCAAGGGGAGGCATGTTCATTCATTTCCAGCGATGATAAGTACAGTGCGCCATAAACACAGAGTCCAAAACCCAGCTCCCTGATAAATGAATGCACAGATTGTTAATGTACCATTGTATGGCTCAGCCTCGGGGAGCTTAAGAAAAAAGAAAAAAAAATCCTGCCAAATCGGAGCTAGCTTGAGGTGGGGCTTCCCTTTCAAGGTCCAGATTACACACGATGGAGCTTTAAAATTGCTTTATTTTCCCCTTACACATAGGGTCCGGGATTATATAGACAACGCATCCCCCACTGGGCTGCACTACCATGTGCTCTGTAATTTGATTTTTTTTCAGACTGGTATTTACTGTCGACGCGGGTACTGGTACTAGTACACTGCTGGTCTGTGAGGAGAGACTAGGCTGAGAGCAGCATTTGGTGTTGAAGTGTCTATTTGGCCTTGTGTGCCGTACCCCAGAGCTGTTCAAATAATTTGGTGAACAGTAGATTTAATCCGCAGTGTTTTTCACAAATTGTTATTATCATAATCATGATTTCATATCTGGTTTAATCTCTCTCGTCAGTCTGTGTGGACTTTGCTGGCTCATATACAGTGCATGTGTGCACATGAGCAACTCACTGCCAAGGCAAAGCCTAATCGTTAATATACTAATCAAATCACTGCTATTTATGTTATATTGACAATGGAAGTAAGACAGAATGATTTCTGTTGATATATAAATGAAGGGTTCAGTCATGGCGCTGCTTGGAGCAAGAAAACATGTACCCGGCTGCCGACATAGACAAAAGCAGCCCAAAATAGTTGTTTTTCAGTAGCTGTGAAAATGTTTTATTAGGGGACTGCTGAACACCTGCCTTAAAATGTCGTTTCAACATCTCCCGAATGCCATTTTGCTTAATTGACTTGGAAATGGCCCAAATGTATTGCTGAATGCGGTCTAATTAATATTAATAATAAATGCCATTATTAACATCAAAGAACATCTGGTGCCCCTGTTTACCCGCGTGCCTTATATGTAGCACATTTTGCGGCTGTTTCATCTCACAAACATCATGGGGTAAACACTTTCTGAATTTCTTATTAATTGTGTTTTATTTCATTTTGTTACACAGGGTCACCGATAGCACCCTCTGCCCAAGTGTTAGTGGGTTCATCTCGTGTGCCTGTGGTCTTTTCCTGGTCTGAAGCTGGTTGCTGTGATACCTTAGAGGGTTCTGGGCCTCCCGGTGTACTCGCATTCCCTCCCCCCCCAAAAAAGTGCTTTCACTAGCATCTGCGTAGTTGTCTGCATTCCGAGTTTTGTGCCCATAAATCACACACTAAATAACTTTAATCAAAAAATTCATTAAGTAGTCCTTGTCAGGTAGTAAAAGCAGGGATAATGCAGTGGTGTTTAATGATAATTGGTGTTTGGTTAATAAATTCGACGAGTTCAGATTACTTTCTAGCGGTGGCTAGAATGCTAGCCTCAGCAGTGTAACTAAACCTCAAATTGATTAACTCGCATGAACCAGCCGTTCACAAAGATGGCACCCGTCCAACTAAAAAAAGAGAACAGAGGATCAGCCGGATGGTGTTGTGTTGCTCTGGCGTAAGGAAATCAACTCCCCCCGGGGCGCATTTTGAAAAGCCTAATGCCTTTCAAATGATGTCATCACATTTTACTTGCTCTCTCTTTTTTTCTCTTTTTTTATCCACGCGTTTCCTTACCGTTGACAGTAGTTACATAGAGGGAGAGGGCACTGGCTTTGACAGCACACAAGATGCATTAGAATAATGGAGAGAGAGGGAGACATCTTGTGTTTTTATGACACAATTTTTTTATTCTCTTTTTTGTATGAAAGTGATATCGCTGTAATCAAAACCACAGAACAATTTAGCCTGGAAGTGTGATTGAAAGAGCACCATTAAGGAAGAGGCCTTTTCCCTTCAGTTATTTCTTTGTTGTTGTTGCTTTCTCCATTAATGGGAACAGGGTGTGGTCCGTCTGGAGGGGCTGCCTCAGAGTACAGACACACGCACACACACGCACGCACGCACGCACGCACGCACACACACACACACACACACACACACACACACACACACACACACACACACACACACACACACACACACACACACACACACACACACACACACACACACACACACACAAACAGGTACGGGTGTTGTATGTGTCGGTGGGCTTCTGTGGTACTTCCCCTTGGTGGTTGAGGAGTTTTTTATTGTCACTAGCAGAGCTCCTGGTGTCAGAGCTGTAGTGCAGCAGACAGCAGCCAGAATGACTGATACTCATCCTCCTCCCAGATGGCCTGTACAACTCTGCTCCAATCTGATCTCAGCCCTTTGTTCTGTTATGTTCCATTCCATTTGGATGAGCCCAATAAAATCAGAGCTGGTCTCAAATCAGAAAGTCTGAATTATATATGCGTGTGTGTGATATTATTCCGCTGCAACAGAGCCTGGATGTGTCAGTTTGTATGTAACTGGAAAAGCAGTGCGTGTTCGGATAAGAGTACAGTGTATTAGATTAGCTAAGGACAAATAACAGGCTACACAATTGCAGTTTTCAGTGTGTAGTAAGATAAGTACGGTAATGCTAGGAATGTTTAATTCAATTGTGTCATTGTATTGATTAGCTAAACGTGCTTGTTAAATCAATAGCAATTGTAAAAATGAGATTGATCACTAAGACATGACAACAGTGAAAGCATCTGACCATATATATCCATGTAAGGCTTTTGGCTCACCTCTGGGCAATATTGACTTGAACTAAGCCAAATTAACGTATTAGACATATATAACACTAGCTGTGGCCTGGCGGTACACTAACAGTGTGTGGGCTATAGTAGTCTCTGAGAGATGATGGTAGCAGGATTTAACAGGGTAATAGATGAAGCCAGTGGCTTGCCTGTGACAATCAATTTTAATGTTGTGTCTCTTACAGATTTTTCCTTTGCATAAGAAGGAGCAAAGCAATGGAAAATCAATACATGGAGAATAGTTATAGGTGGCGAGTTATCGAGAATCTCTCTGTCCCAGACTCGCTCCTCTGGAAGACCACGTGTAATATATGAGGTGACCTTCAAATGTCATAAATGTGTTGTGCAATAAACTGTCAATATTTGTGGTTATACGGCGCAGGATGACTTTTACAGTAATTGGAACAGCCCTATTAAAAGCTTGGGATCAGTCAGCTGATTAAGGACAACCACGCTGGACGCCTATCGCCTGGGACTCTCTCTCTCTCTCTCTCTCTCTCTCTCTCTCTCTCTCTCTCTCTCTCTCTGTCTCTCTCTCTCTCTCTCTCTCTCTCTCTCTCTCTCTCTCTCTCTCTCTCTCTCTCTCTCTCTCTCTCTCTCTCTCTCTCTCTCTCTCTCTCTCTCTCTCTCTCTCTCTCTCTCTCTCTCTCTCTCTCTCTCATCCATACACTACATGAACAGATACATTGAAGTTTTGGTGTGTGTGTGCGGGCGTGCTTGTGTATTTGTTTGCGTGCGAGTATATAGCGATTGGAACATTTGTTATAGAAGGACTGTTAAATGCTGGCAGAGCATCCTCACCCTGGTACAGGATCACTATTAACCCTGCCACACAGAGGGCCGGAGGATGAGGCTGGCCATAAGCTGTGTTTTTAGGGGTTTAATTCAACTCCATCTGGGGTGGACAGGTGGAGCTGTATTTGCTACATGAGAGGAGGAAACATTGCCAAGAGGGGATATGTCAAGTGGTGTAAAATGTGTTTGTGGAGAATTTGATTACAGTACGATATGTGTACAGATGTAGGATCTCAAGGCTCTGCACACATCGTGCCGAATGGGGATCTAGCGTTCGTCTGACGTTCGTCTGTGCACTGTGCTTTAGGGACCCGCAGCTGGAGACTTCTGACTGGGGGCATTTGTCACGTGATTCTACATGTACAATCGGTGTGCAAATTACGCTCCGAGGTGCTAAGTCCTCTCGGCCAGCAAACGCTCTTGTTGTTTCTTAGCCCTTCATTTGAGCCAGTTTCCTACAGCAGGAAAATAATCCTGCAGCAACAGGACATGTAAACTATTATGTGGATTATAATTAATGCACATTTTTGAAGCAGTTGATACATTTTTCATAAGGGAAAAGTGGAAATGACAAACGTTAGAAGCTTTTTTTTAAACCACAATACACTACAGGTTTAAAAGTTCCTGTGCTGCGGGAAAGTTCTCCTGCAACAAGGTGATCAAATGAAGATCCTACATCTGTATATGTACTGCAGACATGTTGGGAGCATTGATTAAAAAAGCCTTGTGTCTATGCATTGGCTCGGAGAGGGTGGGTTTGGAAAGGTCACATGCGGATTAGAATTGGGTGTACAGTATGATCGTGGCCGTGGTTATTACAGGTAAGGCTTTGTAAACTGTTCAACACTGTATGCCTGCTGCCTTGGGGGGTCACATCCACATAAATACAATAGTACACTGTACGTTGGCAGTGTGGGTGTAGAATCATGTGATCAGTGCCAGGTAGGAGGACTTGCTGACTTCAGTCTTGTTTTTCTTGAAACCTTATTTGACTCTTAAAGAGGGTGGAATGGGGTGGGGAAGAAAAGAAAAGATTCGGCTACTGGAAGAAATGCTTTTGATTGTGTGGCATGGTGGCCTTAGTGGGCTGCTCCGTTTCAGATGCTCTCTCTCCCCACACGCATACCATGTCATGTGCCGGACTCGAGAGAAAAAAAACAAAAAAACACAAGCAGCAGATGTGGACCAGAGATTGCTTCTGGGGGGGGTGATGGGGTGGAGCCATAAACAGAATACTTTATCACACTGTGAACTGGTACTTCTTCCTGCTTACCCATGATGCAACAGGGTATGTGGTTAACAAGGTTGTTATGTTGGCATTGGGCTCTGGCGCTCACTCCACCTCATCGGTCATTCTGCTCGACTAGAGTGTAGCTTTCACACCCCATCAGAGCTTGCAAGGACGTCTTGAGAAACCGTCTACACTGTTAGCTGGACATGCAATGAGGTCATGACCCATATAAACGTGTGAGATAACATCCTCACCTTATGGTTGTGCTGCCGTCAACTCTTTTCAAATCTATTCCAGTTCCTCCTGAGATTCGGGTGATTATGTGGAGAGCGGTTGTTGGTCTCCACACGTCTCTGCGGTATTAGTGGCAGTTCAAGCAGGGGCGGGGTCACTCTTATCGCCCTTCTCGTATCTCTGACAGAAGCGACGCTACCTGTCAAAATCAGGGCGCTACGGAGACGCGTTAGCCCAATGCTGACAGAGCCGTTTCTTTTTTTTTGTATTGTTCATTTCAACACAATCCGCCATATGCTACCAGAAAATGAGGATAGCGGGGATAAAACATTCCGACGGGAGTGGGAGAGTGTGGAGGGGGTCGGCCCGGTGTTTCTAAAGGAGCCTGAAAGCTTATGAACTGTCAGCATTCTGTCAGTTTGAAATGGGGGGGGGGGGGGGGGGGGGGGGATAGCGGCAAAACGTGAACCCATTGATGTGTTTTACTTTGTGTGGTGTTAGCAGATTTGAATTGAACAGGAGGACAAAGCAAAAGTTAAAGTGTGTTTTCTGACATGGTGACGGTTTGACGTGACACTCACCGCTCCTCCCTTGTGTGTGTGTCTGTGTGTGTCTCTCTCTTGTTGCTCAAGATGTCGGGGATGACCTGGGGAAGACAGCGGGGAGTGTTCAGCAGGCCCCCTCCCAGCACAGGGACAGGAGCCTGGGCTCGGCCATCAAGGACTGCCCCTACTGTGGGAAGACCTTCCGCACCTCCCACCACCTCAAGGTCCACCTGAGGATACACACAGGTCAGTGGAGTGAGTTCCCCTTGGATATTACTGCTACACCGTTTTACTGCCACCGCTCTCTGCGGTGGCAGTAAGTCAACCCCATTTGAGTCAACCCCATTTGACCGTGTTCGATACCATTGGCGAGGGCATTTATTCAAAGCACACAGCTGTTTCCTGGAAATATGCTGTAATTAATGGGACAGTGGCATTCAGTGGTTCACTGTAGCTACTGTTCTAATCTTAGCCATATCTAACAAACGAGTGTCAAAATATATCTCTACCTGGATGACTTTCCGTGTTAGCTACTGGGAGGTAGAGGTGGTCCCATTGAGAGTAATGGTGTGGACACGGTGTCCACTGGCCAGAGCCAGAGCAGGCTGTTATACCTCACTACACTGCAAGGTAGAAATGCCCCAGTAAATATCCAGGCTAATGTCACACGTAGGCCGTTCTAAGGTCGCCTTAGATCAAGGACATCGGCTCAGCTACTCTAACATCCTGCGTGCTGCGTATGCTACAGCATGGGTTCCACACTATGTTTCTGCATTGAGCGTGTTTTTTTGCGTACCTTGTCGCTTTGGAGTATTGCTTGGGTTGTAGCTTAGAGTACTGTGCTGGACCACCTATGAAAATCCTACTACGATATGGGCTACGAGTCAGCCCATATCACACGCAAAAGAGCATGACCCTAGAAACGAGTGTTTAGCATTTCTTCAGAGCCGTGCTCTAATTACTTGGCTGAGGGGAGAGCTTGAGTGTACGCCCTAGTGACAGTCTACTACACTATGCTACAATACCGCTTCATTCTGCATTGCTTTCTCTCTTTCTCAGATTAGGCCTGGGAATGACTAAGTACATCCTGTATACTCATGGAGAACTCGTGGTATTCAGCACTTCATTTCTTATCAGCCTCTGTTCTTGCTCTACATTTAACCGTGAATGTTCTCGGAGAGAGCGTCTGATGCCCTGACCTCTGTATCTGAAGACACCATTTTACAGTTCCCCCCCAAAAGATGTAATCCTTAAGTGCCAGTAAAGGCATGACGCAAGCTTTCAGAACTTAAAATGGAAATCTCTTGCAGCTGAGGAAATCAATGCTTGCTTTTTTCCCCCTTTTTTTCGCCATGCACTTAAAAAGAGAGAAGGGAGACCACCCAAACTGTGCCTCCCTCCTCCCCTTTAATAAGGACCACATACCTCTGGTCTGGAGGGGAATTAAGGAGCCGGCGTAGCTCGTAGCTCGGCGTAGCGCAGGAGCACTTGTGCACTAGCATAATTAGGATCTTTGTGTAAAATAGCACATCCAGGTCATCGAGAGCAGCCTCAACCCTGATTCTGCAGACCTCTGAATACCTCGCCGTCAGGAGAGGAGGGGCCGGGGACAGGGGACAGGACGGGGGAGCATGGAAATCTGTTACCTAACAGAGGGGGGCTGAGTTATGCCTGTTTTCAGTGGTACAGTAAGGGTCCCCAGAAGGGCCATATTTCAGCAAATAGGAAACAGAGGCCTCAACCCAGGCCTTCCGTTAAACTTACACGGTGCAGCAGGCCAGGCCCTGCGTAAGCACAACTCAACATGGTCACTTCGTGCACAGAAACCGTCTGATGTGTCTACAAGATGTTGCCCTTTAAATCACTTGTACGTTATCAGATTGACTTCAGGTTGAAACGATGATGATTACATCAGGGTGATGACTTTTACATCCTGGGAAGATTCCTCCTTGATGGCAAAACAGTGGAACTCGGAGATGACATAATGCGCCCTTCATCCTAATTCAGTCTGAACAGCACAATGGCATTGCTTACTGAGAGGTGCTCGCCTCGTGCAACACAATGTTAGATTAATGACTCGCTAACATTTTGTTGAAAGGAATGAAGTGAATTTAAATTTCTCTAAAAGTTAAAGAGCTAATGTTACAGTATTAATTTCCTCTTGAACAGTGAGTGGGAAAATATCCATTAGTGAAATTAACCACAGTTTCTAGGTAGCTAACATTGTGCAGAATACAGTGTGGGGCCACAGTTAATGAACACTGCAGTGGGTGATATTTCATTATACAAATTAATGCTCACATTTTAATGGGAAAGTCACATAATGAATCTAGGCTTCAGTGACAGCAATTAGAGACACAGATTGTCCCCTTCTGGACAAGGCAGTATTTAGCAGTAAGCAGCTGTGTGTAAAAAATAAAAAGGTCTATGTTCTTGACAATGGCTTCGCATAACTTTAGGGGAAATAACCAGTAGAGTTTCCACTCACCTTTAAACGGGGACAGAGAAAGAGCCAGGCCTTGCCCATGTCACATAACCTTAACCTAACCAATCAGAATGAATCAATGGGGACCCATGATCTTGCTCTCCCTCTCTCTCCCTCTCTCTCCTTCTCTCCCTCTCTCCATTTCTTTCTCACCCTCTCCGTCTCTCTGCCTCCCTCGCTCTCCCCTGTTATTTCCCTTTCTCGTTCATGAACAGGTTTAATACTAACATTACCCTCTTCCAAACTAGTACCTCTTTGCATGTAACAACACTACTGTTTATTAAACACACATGTGGATGTTTGCTGCTAACCAACAGCCTTGCTTATTAAATGCTATTTAACGTCGACTAAAAGGCTAGGCGTTTGGATCGGTTCCTTTCCGAAGGGTTTCCCAGTTCAGCTCGGACAAGATTTTAATAACAGCACTTCTTCCAGTGCAAACCGCCTTTCAACGTTACGTAAAGCCATATGGAAATGTTTCTTAAAAGTATGTCATATCTATTAACTGTTTTAATTGCCCCTCTGTAGTGGCTCTGGGTGTTTATTCTGAGTGGTTACTATGGAGCTGTGACGAAGCATCCAAATCCAGAGGAAATCTGTTGGAGTCGAGGACCTGCTTAAAGAAGTAGAGCAAAAACACACTATGTCCCAGCACTGGGAGGATGAACACGTCGATACATTGAAACGTTATAATAGTTGTACTGGAAATCTACTTTTCTTATAGTACTGTGGCAGGTGATCGTTAAATAGTTTGCCCCGGGTATTTTATGAATTTGTGTTTCCATTTTTTCCCCCTTGATTGTGTTAATATATTTTCTCGATCGCAATTTTTTTGTGGGGGAGAAACGTATTTTTCTAAACAATGGCGAATGATCATTCCTTTCTTTTGTGCCATGGAGATCTGTTGTGTTCCGCAGAGGTTGCGCTGTTTGCGCTGATATCAATTAAAAGTGGATTAACGGCTACATAATGACCTTTAACAGTAAATTGTGTGTGATGTTTCAAGGCAGGATACAGTATATTCCCCAGATATCACACATGCCCCTGACGAATGATTGAGCAGATGTCTTAGCGAGTCCAAATGGTCCACAAAGAACACACACACACACACACACACACCACACACACCACACATTTACGTTATACATTTCCCAGCCATGTGTACATTGATTACTCCTCAAGGTTTGTTTAGATAGGTATCGTATGTTCAGTTATATTCAGTGGTGTTGTGGAGGATAAAGGTGTCTGCTAAATGGCATATATTATATTATTATTATATTAAATGCCCACTCTTTGTGGAAAAATGCATTAAAAGTATAGGAAGCGTTGCTTTATTCACCACGATTGGTGATCAGAGTTTAACCACCTATTTGTTTACAGTACCATTACATCACTGGTTACATTCAGATGTCTGGCGCCCAAGATTAATCACGTCTTCTTATGTTGTTTAATATTTGGATGGTGGTGTTGATGCCCATTTCCATCGTCAACAAGAAAAAAAACAGATCACTCTAATTTCACTCTAATTTTGGGCCTAGAATATAATTTTGTCCAGTTAAAGGAATTGAGAATGATCATTTGCATCGGGGACGTTTCCTTATTAAATCAGCCCAAGCCCCTGTTATCCTGCTTAGAGGATAAGCACTTATTGGGTTAAAAGCTCATCTCGCATGGTTTATTTTAAATATACGCTTCAAACTCGCTCTTGTGTAAAAGAAAATAACACGGTGCTCTCTCTCCCTCTCCCTCTCTCTCTCTCTCTCGCTCTCTCTCTCTCTCTCTCTCTCTCTCTCTCTCTCTCTCTCTCTCTCTCTCTCTCTCTCCCTTTCCCTCTCTAATTTTCTTTCTCTCTCTCCGGTATCAATATTGTATTGAGTTTGTATTTGTGGCCCTTTATTTGAGAACTGTGCAGTAGGTCTCCAGATCCTACAGTCTTTTTCTGGAATGGTGCCCTCCAAATAATGATAAATTACTTGAGCAGTATGCCATTTGCTAATTATATCCATGATTTACTACAGAGCGAGACTTAAATCATTCAATTCAGTCTTGCGTAACAATGCAACAACAACAACAAAAAAAATGGGGGGAAAATGGTTTCCATGTGTATAATCTAAACACGGTATAGCTATATATACACACACAGTACTCGACAAACATGATTTTATTCGGGACTATTTCCAACCACCTTTGCTCTTCACATATGTAGCTGTGACTTATTCAAAAGAAGTGCCAGGAACATTACAATGTCTAAAAGTCAAGCATTTTTGCTTATTGTTTTTTTAATTCCAAATCTGGCTTTGGTTGAAAATATATTGTAATTGCTAACAGGATGCATTTATTGTTAAGATACTGTTAGTCATTTATCTCTCCAAAGGCAAAGGAGATCCACTTTTCTGGCAAAAATCATGATTGCATTTTACCTTTCAAGAATATGCATGAATATTTATATGCACGGTGTATTTATGTCGAGATGTTGTAACTGCATTGTAAGTCAAATTATGCAACTACCACTATACTACTACCGTGATATACAGACACATGTTTTCCATATGTACATTCTTGCTCATTTGTGTCAGTTAAAGTCTGCTTTAGTTTCATATGAAGGGACTGCGTCTTCCACTATTTGCTCCAAATAGCCATAGAGCCATTCAACTGGGACGGAATGGAGCGCTTCTCCTCTGTGAATGGTGATTTATGATAAACTGCAAATAGAGAACATCCTAGAAATCACTGTCTCATCGCCAAGGCAGAGGCCTGTCAGCGAACAAGGCCAAGAGAGAGAGAGAGACCCCCCCCCCCCACCCCACCATGCAAACAGAGATAACATCGAGACAGTTGTGTTGTCAGTTGAAAATATTATCTCTTGTGGTGGACTGAAAGCAACATATGGTGAAATGGTTTTTATTGTGTTGACATGAGTGATGGCTCACTTGGCGGAGCTGGATCGAGCTGGATCGACCCGTATTCAGATGCCAATCCCCGAATGGAGCTGAGGAGCTGTTTGCTGAATGCAGAATTCTGTTGAATGTTGGTTATCACTGAGATCATTGTGTTGGCTTTCACTGTTGTTTCCTCTCTTATTCATGTCCTGTCTCTCTCTCTTTTTCTCACTCTATCTATCTATCTATCTTTCTTACAGGAGAGAAACCCTACAGGTGCCCTCACTGCGACTACGCAGGCACCCAGTCTGCCTCACTGAAGTACCACCTGGAGCGCCACCACCGCGAGCGGCAGAATGGCGGCGGCCCCTCCTCCGGACCCGCCACTCTCTCTGAGCACAAGGAAGAGCACGGCAAGGGTGGCGTCTTCGCCCGTCCTGATGTCCTCCGCGGTGTCTTCAAGGGCATGCCCTCCAGCCTGGACTTCAGAGGGGGACCGTTGCACCCCCACCAGTGGGCCCCTCCCGGTATGTTGTCCCCCAGGGAGCGCGAGAGGGACAGAGAGCGAGAGCGTAATGGCCTGGGATCTGACACTCTCTCTGAAAGCATGAAGAGCCCAGAGGGCCCCGCCGCCGCAGACGTCCCCGCCAGCTTCAGAGACCTGGGTCGGGCGTACCAGAGCATGGTGGGAAACGGTGTCAACTTCCAGGGCTCCCTGCAGGCCTTCATGGATAGCTTCGTCCTCAGCTCCCTGAAGAAGGAGAAGGAGATGAGAGAGAGCCACCTGCAGTCCCAGCATTACTTTGAGAGTGGTGAGCCCAAAGCCAAGAGGGCTGATACTGGTGAGGAGAAGGCTGAGGCCAAGCCCTCAACGGGCAAGCCTGGGTCCCAGTACGAGCCTCTGGACCTGTCTGTCAATGTCAAGCCTGAAACGGGCTCTCTGCCTGGCTCCTCTGTCACCTTCCAGGACAACGTGGCCTGGCATGGCTGCCTCTTCTGCTCCTTCACCACCGCCTCTGTCGAGCTGATGGCCCTACACCTGCAGGCCAACCACCTGGGCAAGGCCAAGCAACGCAAGGAGGGCAAGGAGCACCAGGGAGAGCCCTCCTACTTCCTCAAGGCCAGCATGGGCCCAGCCCACCTCCATGACAGAGACAATGACAGAGAGGGGGAGAAGAGCCAGTCAGCCTGGTCCAACCACATGGAGCCCCACGCCAGCATGGGAGCATTCCAGAGTGACTTCTATAAGCAGTATGGAGGCATGTATGATGGCTCCCCAAGGACCCCGGGCCTCCAGGGGTTTGGAGCGACATGCCCTGACCCAGCCCTGGAGCAGCAGAGCCAGGCCAGAGAAACAGCTGGGGATGAGCTCTCAGACAAGGCCTCCTGCGGGGAGCTGGAGG
This sequence comes from Salvelinus fontinalis, assembly GCF_029448725.1. Taxonomy (NCBI): domain Eukaryota; kingdom Metazoa; phylum Chordata; class Actinopteri; order Salmoniformes; family Salmonidae; genus Salvelinus; species Salvelinus fontinalis. The sequence continues at coordinate 63,971,802 of NC_074668.1, forward strand.
ACCAGGCACAGACTGAGGATGAGGAAGGCAGGGCTGGAGAGCGCTGCCACAGCACCGAGTCCTCCTCCGCCCAACCAGAGAGACAGCGACCCCACTCTGACGACGAGGAGGAAGAGGAGGAAGAGGACGGGATGGAGGGGGAAGATGAGGACAGTGCCACCTATCACATGCCGAAGCAGACGCAGGCCGTGTGCCCAGCTAGAGAGGCCCAACGACCAAGGGCCTCCTTGGGCCCTGGGGCCCCTTTCCCTCCCCAGTTCCAGCCTCAGCTGCCCCTGGAGAAGCAGTGGCAGCAGGGCTTGGGTCTCCTTTCATCTCCTGGTGGTTCCCCGGGGCTGCTGAAGCCGGAACATGCCCATCTCGAGCAGCAGATGAACATGCTGTCCGTCCTGAGGGCCTACAGCTCGGAGAACCTCGCAGCGTTCAACGGCCTTGGAAGCGGCTCAAACAGCGGCAGCGGCATCAAGAGACCAGACGCACCCAGTAAGTGAGCCTGACCCTGCCGCATGGCACCGCCTTTGATCTTATTGTCCCTACGTCCACAAACACACAAACAATGCACGCACACACAAACGCACACACACAGAAACCCATTCAATCGTGTGTTTACGTACACTCTCTAACACTACGATATGTACATTTGCCGACACTACGTTTCATACACACACAGCATCACACACACACGTAACTTTGTTCTGAGATTCACAATGAAACTCACACAAAGAAAACGAGATTTGCTCTAAAGTGATTCCAACCTTATTTCAAGCAAGTTTAGAAGCTATTGGAGTGGCGAGTAGCAACAGATTAATCTTTATTACACGTTTATATTAGGGAGACAGTAGTGTCTTCTCCCCCTCCATCCCGGGGAAGGGAATAATCCTGTCTCCCTGAGAGCAGGACCTCAGCTCCCATGTCATCTCAAGCACACGCCGGTTAACTATCTTAGCTCTCATAAAGCCCTCTCCCAAAAGCCCATTACTTTATAAGACCCAAAGATCTATGGGCCTGTGAAAAATGAACTGTCAGCTTTCATGATTCTGTTAAGGTTACAGGCGCTCCTTGAGACTGCTGTTTTTCGGAGTGGCTTTTTTTTTGCAGTTTCGGTGATAAAAATCTTAGGGAAAAGGAATCTTCAAGTTGAGCTCATAGCTCAGCACTGGGCCAGCCAGTGTAGTTGTACGTAGTAGGAAATGTGAACCACATAGTTTAGTCCAGAATTCAACTAGCCATAGCTGGAGGATTCCATCATTGAATATGTCTCTCACTCGCCTCTCATTTTTAAATGACAACATAAATATTAAATATTGCATTTCCTGAATATACTGTAATATTCATTAAATGTCACACACATTCGTTATCCGAGGCGTGTTCTCTAGCAACCTGAATTCATTTAGTGTTAAGGCTGATACCACTGCTCATATTCTACAAATATCGAATGGCAAGACAGATATTTTATTTTGTTAGATAAACAATCCCGTTGCAAATTGATTTAGGATTAACAGACAAAAAAATAGGCCTATTTCCATTAAGATTTCGACATGCTACAAAATACTCAATATATTTACACGAGAAATAGTTTTATGATATGTTTTTGTCTTACTGTTTCCGAAATAATTGAATCAAAGCCCATATTCAAAAGAAATGAATAACAATACTCTTCAGTCAATTGGTTTTCTACTTAGAGGATCAATGTTGTCATCATAAATAGCAGTCAGGTACAACAATCTGGTACACCAGTGGATCGTGAATACGTCACCCATCATAAAGAAATGACACAATTGTCCATGATTAGTTGACCTTTACTGTCATGGAAACTATGTCTGTCATCGTGGAACCTGTTGAATATTTTACCATCTTAGAGGGTCATTCACAGTGATGAAAATGAGTGGCATTTTTACTTTGTAAGTGCTTTTGTGTTGGAATGTCCTCCTTTAACCAAAAGGCATTTGAAATCCACCCTTGTGACGTAGTCGCTTTTCAACAGAACCGAGAATGCCTGACCTTTTTAGATCAGGCTTTGTCTATGGAACAAAGGGCTTTCTTATGTGTATGTTATTGTCCCCTAGCTCGAGTCAGTCTCTCATTGTAATAGGGCCTAGCTGTTGACTATGTATACAGCTCAGCGGCATTGACACTCTTTTATAATCTCTTGACCCAAGAGATAATCCACGAAACATAAGAGATGAATATACACTGAGTGTACAGAACATTAAGGACACCTTCCTAGTATTGAGTTGCCCTCAGAACAGCTTCAATTGGTCGGGGCGTGGACTCTACAAGGTGTCCAAAGCGTTCCACAGGAATGCTGGCCCATGTTGACCCCAACGCTTCCCACAATCGCGTCAAGTTGACAGGATGTCCTTTGGGTGGTGGGCCATTCTTGATACACGCGGGAAACTGTTGAGTGTGAAAAACCCAACAGCGGTGCAGTTCTTGACCAAAACCGGTGCACCTGGCACCTACTACCACACCCCGTTCAAAGGCACTTAAATATTTTGTCTTGCCTATACACCCTCTGAATGGCACGCGTACACCATCCGTGTCTCAATTGTCTCAAACCTCTCTCCTCGCCTTCATCTACACCGATTGAAGTGGATTTAACAGGTGACATCAACAAGGGATCAGGGCTTTCACCTGGATTCACCTGGTCAGTCTGTGTCATGGAAAGAGTTTTGTGATGTTCATGATGTTTTGTACACTCAGTGTATGATGTTAGTGCTCATAGTCAGGTTGTGTGTGTGTGTGTGTGTGTGTGTGTGTGTGTGTGTGTGTGTGTGTGTGTGTGTGTGTGTGTGTGTGTGTGTGTGTGTGCGTGTGCGTGTGTGTGCGTGTGTGTGTGTGTGTGTGTGTGTGTTTGCGTGCATGCGTGAGTGTGTGTGCGTGTGTGACAGTAATCAAGTTCCCTAGCCCCGGCAGGGAGGCTGGGTGGCTAAGTAGCATGTCAGCGTGTCAGAGCCCATGTAGCTGGAGCTCTTCTTGACCCCGTAACACTCACCTCTATTTCACCCCTGCTAAATATTCACCATGCGTCTAGTGTTACACTCACACTGACGTTTACCAGGCACAACAACACCGACCAACAACACCTCGCTAGGCTACATTGGTCTATCAAGCCCTGAGAACCTCCCAAGGAAACCCCTCTAGCCCCCACAACCAGGGGTAGAGAAACAGAAACAGTCACCGGACCAGTCCGAACCCACCTCCCCTCTGTATGTGCTGTGAGTGTTCCGCGGACAGGTCATTCTCAGTTAAAATGCACTCATCCTCTGGTTCTCGGCTAGCTAAGCACAGCTGGATGGAAGTGTGCCAAGCCTGACCCCGCCTCCTTCTCCACCCCCCACAACACTCCGTCTCCTGGCGACATCTGCTCCAGAGACCTCGCAAGTTTGGTTTCCAGAGGTGACAGAAATCCAGTAAACAGTCATTCATAAACCCTTCAGGAAACATTCTCCAAAACTTCACAATGTGTTTCCTGTAGTCAAGTACAGGTGACAGCAGCGCTGTTAGATATGGAGGTCACGGTAGATGCAGGTAACAGGAGATCCTCTCACTGCGTGAATATGTAGAGGGCATGGATAATAGTCACGTCTACCTACCCCATATAAAGTAGCAGAAAGTCTTCCTTAATAAATCCCACTAGCCCCTCCCTTCATCCCCTCCTGATCTCCTTATGGAGGGGTCTTCCATGGGAATTGCAAGGAACATATTCTCCACAGTTATTTGAGGTGGGGGTGGCAAGCCGTCCTGAAAATTCAATTCAGAACTGGCAAAATGTGATTATCTGAAGTGGGTTTGCATTAGGTTTGTATGCAAATAGAGCATAAATCATTAATATCGAAATTCTCGCCTGAATTTGGGCTGTCGAGCACATGGGCTGGGCTCGACAGAGAGCTGAGCGTCGTAAGTGGCTCTCTCTTCATTAGCATGCCCAGAGCTAGGGGTGGGTCCTTCACACACACACACACGCACGCACACACACACACACACACACACACACACACACACACACACACACACACACACACACACACACACACACACACACACACACACACACACACACACACACACACACACACACACACACACACACACACACACACATTTCTCTAAATATATTAATGGCAAATCAACAGTGATCATTCCATTCCCTCTGATATCTCATTTGTACAGAGTGTAGTGTTAAGATTGCTATTGGTCCACTGTGTTGTTGAGGTCAGCCAATGTGGATGTGTTTCACACAGTCATTAGCCACTTGTGATCGAGGCCTATCTAGAGTCATACATGATTAGGCCTGTGCTGTTGTATTACTTAAACAGTACAACATTTAAAAGTTATACAACAGACTGTACATTGTTACAGTGTGCACCTTTCGTTACCACTCACACTCTCTCGTTGGTTGAGATTGGCAGTCTGAAGAGGCAGCGTTGCTGAATGCGAGGGTTAGGACAGGGCTTGGGTGGGCACGCTTAGGTGTTGCTGGGAGAAATAGCATAACTCAAAGTGAAGCACCTCTCACAGGAGAAGGAGAGAGATAGCGACAGAGTGATATATAGAGACCGAAAGCTATGCTCACATCACTTATACGCGTATCTCTGGCTTTCTGCGCACGAGGACACTCTGCGTGTGCCCTGTAGTGTCTGGGCTGCTGTCATTGTGGTTCTTTGTTTGTTGTTGATGATTGTTAGATAAACGGTTATCTTGATTCGCCTGTTTTAGAAAAGTGAACAATTGCTTGTTTGGACAAGTATGATTCAACAACTCAGTGTCACGGTAATAGGAAGTAGAAACGTCTGCTACCACGACCAGGCTTTAGATTTTCCTCTGTCCTCATCTATTGCTAAGCTACAGGGCGGGACTGGCTCGGTGTAGCTAACAGACAGTGTTACAAAGACGAGACTGGCTCGGTGTAGCTAACAGACAGTGTCACAAAGGCGAGACTGGCTCGGTGTAGCTAACGGACAGTGTCACAAAGACGAGACTGGCTCGGTGTAGCTAACAGACAGTGTCACAAAGACGAGACTGGCTCGGTGTAGCTAACGGACAGTGTCACAAAGACGAGACTGGCTCAGTGTAGCTAACGGACAGTGTCACAAAGACGAGACTGGCTCGGTGTAGCTAACAGACAGTGTCACAAAGACGAGACTGGCTGGGTGTAGCTAACAGACAGTGTCACAAAGGCGAGACTGGCTCGGTGTAGCTAACGGACAGTGTCACAAAGACGAGACTGGCTCAGTGTAGCTAACAGACAGTGTCACAAAGGCGAGACTGGCTCGGTGTAGCTAACAGACAGTGTCACAAAGGCGAGACTGGCTCGGTGTAGCTAACGGACAGTGTCACAAAGACGAGACTGGCTCGGTGTAGCTAACAGACAGTGTCACAAAGGCGAGACTGGCTCGGTGTAGCTAACAGACAGTGTCACAAAGACGAGACTGGCTCGGTGTAGCTAACGGACAGTGTCACAAAGACGAGACTGGCTCGGTGTAGCTAACAGACAGTGTCACAAAGACGAGACTGGCTCGGTGTAGCTAACGGACAGTGTCACAAAGACGAGACTGGCTCAGTGTAGCTAACAGACAGTGTCACAAAGGCGAGACTGGCTCGGTGTAGCTAACGGACAGTGTCACAAAGGCGAGACTGGCTCAGTGTAGCTAACGGACAGTGTCACAAAGGGGAGACTGGCTCGGTGTAGCTAACGGACAGTGTCACAAAGGCAAGACTGGCTCAGTGTAGCTAACGGACAGTGTCACAAAGACGAGACTGGCTCGGTGTAGCTAACGGACAGTGTCACAAAGGCGAGACTGGCTCGGTGTAGCTAACGGACAGTGTCACAAAGACGAGACTGGCTCGGTGTAGCTAACAGACAGTGTCACAAAGGCGAGACTGGCTCGGTGTAGCTAACAGACAGTGTCACAAAGACGAGACTGGCTCGGTGTAGCTAACAGACAGTGTCACAAAGACGAGACTGGCTGGGTGTAGCTAACAGACAGTGTCACAAAGACGAGACTGGCTCGGTGTAGCTAACGGACAGTGTCACAAAGACGAGACTGGCTCGGGGTAGCTAACAGACAGTGTCACAAAGGCGAGACTGGCTCGGTGTAGCTAACGGACAGTGTCACAAAGGCGAGACTGGCTCAGTGTAGCTAACGGACAGTGTCACAAAGGGGAGACTGGCTCGGTGTAGCTAACGGACAGTGTCACAAAGGCGAGACTGGCTCAGTGTAGCTAACGGACAGTGTCACAAAGACGAGACTGGCTCAGTGTAGCTCACAGACAGTGTCACTAAAGCGAGACTGGCTCGGTGCTGCTATTCCACTCACATTAGGATGTCCCTAGGGGCAAGGTCACCTGTCATTACCTCAAATTATGATGTTTACTGCTAAGAGTGTACAGTAACTTACTGCTAAGAGTGTACAGTAACTTACTGCTAAGAGTGTACAGTAACTTACCGCTAAGAGTGTACAGTAACATACCGCTAAGAGTGCACAGTAACTTACTGCTAAGAGTGCACAGTAACTTACTGCTAAGAGTGCACAGTATCTTACTGCTAAGAGTGCACAGTAACGTACTGCTAAGAGTGTACAGTAACTTGCTATAAAGAGTGCACAGTAACTTACCGCTAAGAGTGTACAGTAACTTACTGCTAAGAGTGTACAGTAACGTACTATAAAGAGTGCACAGTAACTTACCGCTAAGAGTGTACAGTAACGTACTGCTAAGAGTACACAGTAACTTACTATAAAGAGTGCACAGTAACTTACTGCTAAGAGTGTACAGTAACTTACTGCTAAGAGTGCACAGTAACTTACTATAAAGAGTGCACAGTAACTTACTGCTAAGAGTGCGCAGTAACTTACTGCTAAGAGTGTACAGTAACTTACTGCTAAGAGTGTACATTATCTTACTGCTAATAGTGCACAGTAACTTACTGCTAAGAGTTTACAGTAACTATCTGCTAAGAGTGTACAGTAACGTACTGCTAAGAGTGCACAGTAACTTACTGCTAAGAGTGTACAGTAACTTACTGCTAAGAGTGTACAGTAACTTACTGCTAAGAGTGTACATTATCTTACTGCTAATAGTGCACAGTAACTTACTATAAAGTGTGCACAGTAACATACTGCTAAGAGTGCACAGTAACTTACTGCTAAGAGTGCACAGTATCTTACTGCTAATAGTGCACAGTAACTTACTATAAAGTGTGCACAGTAACATACTGCTAAGAGTGTACAGTAACTTACTGCTAAGAGTGTACAGTATCTTACTGCTAAGAGTGTACAGTAACTTACTGCTAAGAGTGCACAGTATCTTACTGCTAAGAGTGCACAGTAACTTACTGCTAAGAGTGCACAGTATCTTAATATAAAGAGTGCACAGTAACTTACTGCTAAGAGTGCACAGTAACTTACTGCTAAGAGTGTACAGTATCTTACTGCTAATAGTGCACAGTAACTTACTGCTAAGAGTGCACAGTATCTTACTGCTAAGAGTGCACAGTAACTTACTGCTTAGAGTGCACAGTATCTTAATATAAAGAGTGCACAGTAACTTACTGCTAAGAGTGCACAGTAACTTACTGTAAAGAGTGCACAGTAACTTACTGCTAAGAGTGCACAGTATCTTACTATAAAGAGTGTACAGTCACTTAATGCTAAGAGTGTACAGTAACTTACTATAAAGAGTGCACAGTATCTTACTGCTAAGAGTGTACAGTATCTTACTGCTAAGAGTGTACAGTAACTTACTGCTAAGAGTGTACAGTATCTTACTGCTAATAGTATCTTACTGCTAAGTATCTTACTGCTAAGAGTGCACAGTAACTATCTGCTAAGAGTGTACAGTAACGTACTGCTAAGAGTGCACAGTAACTTACTGCTAAGAGTGTACAGTAACGTACTGCTAAGAGTGCACAGTAACTTACTGCTAAGAGTGCACAGTATCTTAATATAAAGAGTGCACAGTAACTTACTGCTAAGAGTGCACAGTAACTTACTGCTAAGAGTGTACAGTATCTTACTGCTAATAGTGCACAGTAACTTACTGCTAAGAGTGCACAGTATCTTACTGCTAAGAGTGCACAGTAACTTACTGCTAAGAGTGCACAGTATCTTAATATAAAGAGTGCACAGTAACTTACTGCTAAGAGTGCACAGTAACTTACTGTAAAGAGTGCACAGTAACTTACTGCTAAGAGTGCACAGTATCTTACTATAAAGAGTGTACAGTCACTTACTGCTAAGAGTGTACAGTAACTTACTATAAAGAGTGCACAGTATCTTACTGCTAAGAGTGTACAGTATCTTACTGCTAAGAGTGTACAGTAACTTACTGCTAAGAGTGTACAGTAATTTACCGCTAAGAGTGTACAGTAACTTACTGCTAAGAGTGTACAGTATCTTACTGCTAAGAGTGTACAGTATCTTACTGCTAAGAGTGCACAGTAACTAACTATAAAGAGTGCACAGTAACTTACTGCTAAGAGTGTACAGTAACTTACCGCTAAGAGTGCACAGTATCTTACTGCTAAGAGTGTACAGTATCTTACTGCTAAGAGTGCACAGTATCTTACTGCTAAGAGTGTACAGTAACTTACCGCTAAGAGTGTACAGTAACTTACCGTTAAGAGTGTACAGTAACTTACTGCTAAGAGTGCACAGTATCTTACTGCTAAGAGTGTACAGTAACTTACCGCTAAGAGTGTACAGTAACTTACCGCTAAGAGTGTACAGTAACTTACTGCTAAGAGTGCACAGTAACTTACTATAAAGAGTGCACAGTAACTTACTGCTAAGAGTGTACAGTCTCTTACTGCTAAGAGTGTACAGTAACTTACTGCTAAGAGTGCACAGTATCTTACTGCTAAGAGTGTACAGTAACTTACTGCTAAGAGTGTACAGTATCTTACCGCTAAGAGTGTACAGTAACTTACTATAAAGAGTGCACAGTATCTTACTGCTAAGAGTGCACAGTAACTTACTGCTAAGAGTGTACAGTAACTTACTGCTAAGAGTGTACAGTATCTTACCGCTAAGAGTGTACAGTATCTTACTGCTAAGAGTGTACAGTATCTTACTGCTAAGAGTGTACAGTAACTTACTGCTAAGAGTGTACAGTAACTTACTGCTAAGAGTGTACAGTAACTTACCGCTAAGAGTGAAAGTAACTTACTGCTAAGATTGCACAGTAACTTACGGCTAAGAGTGTACAGTAACTTACTGCTAAGAGTGTACAGTAACTTACTGCTAAGAGTGTACAGTAACTTACTGCTAAGAGTGTACAATATCTTACTGCTAAGAGTGCACAGTAACTATCTGCTAAGAGTGTACAGTAACTTACTGCTAAGAGTGTACAGTAACTTACCGCTAAGAGTGCACAGTAACTTACTGCTAAGAGTGTACAGTAACTTACTGCTAAGAGTGTACAATATCTTACTGCTAAGAGTGCACAGTAACTATCTGCTAAGAGTGTACAGTATCTTACTGCTAAGAGTGCACAGTAACTTACTGCTAAGAGTGTACAGTATCTTACTGCTAATAGTATACAGTAACTTACTGCTAAGAGTGCACAGTATCTTACTGCTAAGAGTGCATAGTAACTATCTGCTAAGAGTGTACAGTAACTTACTGCTAAGAGTTAACAGTAACTTACTGCTAAGAGTGTACAGTAACTTACTGCAAAGAGTGTACAGTAACTTACTGCTAAGGGTGTACAGTAACTTACTGCTAAGAGTGCACAGTAACTTACTGCTAAGAGTGTACAGTATCTTACTGCTAAGAGTGTCACAAAGGCAAGACTGGCTCAGTGTAGCTAGCGGACAGTGTCACAAAAGCGAGACTGGCTCAGTGCTGCTATGCCACTCACATTAGGATGTCCCTATGGGCAAGGTCACCTGTCACTACCTCAAATTCTGATGTTTACTGCTAAGAGTGTACAGTAACTTACCGCTAAGAGTGTACAGTAACTTACCGCTAAGAGTGCACAGTAACTTACTGCTAAGAGTGCACAGTAACGTACTGCTAAGAGTGCACAGTAACTTACTATAAAGAGTGCACAGTAACTTACTGCGAGTGTACAGTAACTTACTGCTAAGAGTGTACAGTAACTTACCGCTAAGAGTGTACAGTAACTTACTGCTAAGAGTGTACAGTATCTTACTGCTAAGAGTGTACAGTATCTTACTGCTAAGAGTGCACAGTAACTAACTATAAAGAGTGCACAGTAACTTACTGCTAAGAGTGTACAGTAACTTACCGCTAAGAGTGCACAGTATCTTACTGCTAAGAGTGTACAGTATCTTACTGCTAAGAGTGCACAGTATCTTACTGCTAAGAGTGTACAGTAACTTACCGCTAAGAGTGTACAGTAACTTACCGCTAAGAGTGTACAGTAACTTACTGCTAAGAGTGCACAGTATCTTACTGCTAAGAGTGTACAGTAACTTACCGCTAAGAGTGTACAGTAACTTACCGCTAAGAGTGTACAGTAACTTACTGCTAAGAGTGCACAGTAACTTACTATAAAGAGTGCACAGTAACTTACTGCTAAGAGTGTACAGTCTCTTACTGATAAGAGTGTACAGTAACTTACTGCTAAGAGTGCACAGTATCTTACTGCTAAGAGTGTACAGTAACTTACCGCTAAGAGTGTACAGTAACTTACCGCTAAGAGTGTACAGTAACTTACTGCTAAGAGTGCACAGTATCTTACTGCTAAGAGTGTACAGTAACTTACCGCTAAGAGTGTACAGTAACTTACCGCTAAGAGTGTACAGTAACTTACTGCTAAGAGTGCACAGTAACTTACTATAAAGAGTGCACAGTAACTTACTGCTAAGAGTGTACAGTCTCTTACTGATAAGAGTGTACAGTAACTTACTGCTAAGAGTGCACAGTATCTTACTGCTAAGAGTGTACAGTAACTTACTGCTAAGAGTGTACAGTATCTTACCGCTAAGAGTGTACAGTAACTTACTATAAAGAGTGCACAGTATCTTACTGCTAAGAGTGCACAGTAACTTACTGCTAAGAGTGTACAGTAACTTACTGCTAAGAGTGCACAGTATCTTACTGCTAAGAGTGTACAGTATCTTACTGCTAAGAGTGCACAGTATCTTACTGCTAAGAGTGTACAGTAACTTACCGCTAAGAGTGTACAGTAACTTACTATAAAGAGTGCACAGTAACTTACTGCTAAGAGTGTACAGTAACTTACTGCTAAGAGTGTACAGTAACTTACCGCTAAGAGTGTACAGTAACTTACTGCTAAGAGTGTACAGTATCTTACTGCTAAGAGTGTACAGTATCTTACTGCTAAGAGTGCACAGTAACTAACTATAAAGAGTGCACAGTAACTTACTGCTAAGAGTGTACAGTAACTTACCGCTAAGAGTGCACAGTATCTTACTGCTAAGAGTGTACAGTATCTTACTGCTAAGAGTGCACAGTATCTTACTGCTAAGAGTGTACAGTAACTTACCGCTAAGAGTGTACAGTAACTTACCGCTAAGAGTGTACAGTAACTTACTGCTAAGAGTGCACAGTATCTTACTGCTAAGAGTGTACAGTAACTTACCGCTAAGAGTGTACAGTAACTTACCGCTAAGAGTGTACAGTAACTTACTGCTAAGAGTGCACAGTAACTTACTATAAAGAGTGCACAGTAACTTACTGCTAAGAGTGTACAGTCTCTTACTGATAAGAGTGTACAGTAACTTACTGCTAAGAGTGTACAGTATCGTACTGCTAAGAGTGCACAGTAACTTACTGCTAAGAGTGTACAGTATCTTACTGCTAAGAGTGCACAGTATCTTACTGCTAAGAGTGCACAGTATCTTACTGCTAAGAGTGTACAGTATCGTACTGCTAAGAGTGCACAGTAACTTACTGCTAAGAGTGTACAGTAACTTACTGCTAAGAGTGCACAGTATCTTACTGCTAAAAGTTCACAGTAACTTACTGCTAAGAGTTCAAAGTAACTTACTGCTAAGAGTGCAGAGTAACTATCTGCTACGAGTGTACAGTATCTTACTGCTAAGAGTGTACAGTAACTTACTGCTAAGAGTGTACAGTAACTTACTGCTAAGAGTGCACAGTATCTTACTGCTAAAAGTTCACAGTAACTTACTGCTAAGAGTTCAAAGTAACTTACTGCTAAGAGTGCACAGTAACTTACTGCTAAGAGTGTACAGTATCTTACTGCTAAGAGTGTACAGTAACTTACTGCTAAGAGTGTACAGTATCTTACTGCTAAGAGTGCACAGTAACTTACTGCTAATAGTGTACAGTATCTTACTGCTAAGAGTGCACAGTAACTTACTGCTAAGACTGCACAGTAACTTACTGCTAAGAGTGCACAGTATCTTACTGCTAAGAGTGCACAGTATCTTACTGCTAAGAGTGCACAGTAACTTACTGCTAAGAGTGTACAGTAACTTACTGATAAGAGTGTACAGTAACTTACTGCTAAGAGTGCACAGTATCTTACTGCTAAGAGTGTACAGTAACTTACTGCTAAGAGTGTACAGTATCTTACCGCTAAGAGTATACAGTAACTTACTATAAAGAGTGCACAGTATCTTACTGCTAAGAGTGCACAGTAACTTACTGCTAAGAGTGTACAGTAACTTACTGCTAAGAGTGTACAGTATCTTACCGCTAAGAGTGTACTGTATCTTACTGCTAAGAGTGTACAGTATCTTACTGCTAAGAGTGTACAGTAACTTACTGCTAAGAGTGTACAGTAACTTACTGCTAAGAGTGTACAGTAACTTACCGCTAAGAGTGAAAGTAACTTACTGCTAAGATTGCACAGTAACTTACGGCTAAGAGTGTACAGTAACTTACTGCTAAGAGTGTACAGTAACTTACTGCTAAGAGTGTACAGTAACTTACTGCTAAGAGTGTACAATATCTTACTGCTAAGAGTGCACAGTAACTATCTGCTAAGAGTGTACAGTAACTTACTGTTAAGAGTGTACAGTAACTTACCGCTAAGAGTGCACAGTAACTTACTGCTAAGAGTGTACAGTAACTTACTGCTAAGAGTGTACAATATCTTACTGCTAAGAGTGCACAGTAACTATCTGCTAAGAGTGTACAGTATCTTACTGCTAAGAGTGCACAGTAACTTACTGCTAAGAGTGTACAGTATCTTACTGCTAATAGTATACAGTCACTTACTGCTAAGAGTGCACAGTATCTTACTGCTAAGAGTGCATAGTAACTATCTGCTAAGGGTGTACAGTAACTTACTGCTAAGAGTGCACAGTAACTTACTGCTAAGAGTGTACAGTATCTTACTGCTAAGAGTGTCACAAAGGCAAGACTGGCTCAGTGTAGCTAGCGGACAGTGTCACAAAGGCGAGACTGGCTCGGTGTAGCTAACAGACAGTGTCACAAAAGCGAGACTGGCTCAGTGCTGCTATGCCACTCACATTAGGATGTCCCTATGGGCAAGGTCACCTGTCACTACCTCAAATTCTGATGTTTACTGATAAGAGTGTACAGTAACTTACCGCTAAGAGTGTACAGTAACTTACCGCTAAGAGTGCACAGTAACTTACTGCTAAGAGTGCACAGTAACGTACTGCTAAGAGTGCACAGTAACTTACTATAAAGAGTGCACAGTAACTTACTGCTAAGAGTGTACAGTAACTTACTGCTAAGAGTGTACAGTAACTTACTGCTAAGAGTGTACAGTATCTTACTGCTAAGAGTGCACAGTAACTTACTGCTAAGAGTGTACAGTATCTTACTGCTAAGAGTGTACAGTAACTATCTGCTAAGAATTCACCGTATCTTACTGCTAAGAGTGCACAGTAACTATCTGCAAAGAGTGTACAGTATCTTACAGCTAAGTGCATAGTAACTTACTGCTAAGAGTGTACAGTAACTTACTGCTAAGAGTGTACAGTATCTTACTGCTAATAGTATCTTACTGCTAAGTATCTTACTGCTAAGAGTGCACAGTAACTTACTGCTAAGAGAGTACAGTAACTATCTGCTAAGAGTGTACAGTATCTTACTGCTAAGAGCATAGCAACTTACTGCTAACTATCTGCTAAGAGTGTACAGTATCTTACTGCTAAGAGTGCACAGTAACTTACTGCTAAGAGAGTACAGTAACTATATGCTAAGAGTGTACAGTATCTTACTGCTAAGTGCATAGTAACTTACTGCTAAGAGTGCACAGTAACTTACTGCTAAGAGTGTAGAGTATCTTACTGCTAAGTGCATAGTAACTTACTGCTAAGTGCATAGTAACTTACTGCTAAGAGTGTACAGTAACTTACTGCTAAGAGTGTACAGTATCTTACTGCTAATAGTGTACAGTATCTTACTGCTAAGAGTGCACAGTAACTTACTGCTTAGAGTGTACAGTATCTTACTGCTAAGAGTGCACAGTAACTTACTGATAAGAGTCCACAGTAACTTACTGCTAAGAGTGTACAGTATCTTACTGCTAAGAGTGTACAGTAACTTACTGCTAAGAGTGCACAGTAACTATCTGCTAAGAGTGCACAGTAACTTACTGCTAAGAGTGCAGAGTAACTTACTGCTAAGAGTGTACAGTAACTTACCGCTAAGAGTGCACAGTAACTTACTGCTAAGACTGCACATTAACTTACTGCTAAGAGTGCAGAGTAACTTACTGCTAAGAGTGTACAGTAACTTACTGCTAAGAGTGCACAGCATCTTACTGCTAAAAGTTCACAGTAACTTACTGCTAAGAGTGTACAGTAACTTACTGCTAAGAGTGTCCAGTAACTTACTGCTAAGAGTGTACAGTATCTTACTGCTAAGAGTGTACAGTATCGTACTGCTAAGAGTGCACAGTAACTTACTGCTAAGAGTGTACAGTATCTTACTGCTAAGAGTGCACAGTATCTTACTGCTAAGAGTGCACAGTATCTTACTGCTAAGAGTGTACAGTATCGTACTGCTAAGAGTGCACAGTAACTTACTGCTAAGAGTGTACAGTAACTTACTGCTAAGAGTGCACAGTATCTTACTGCTAAAAGTTCACAGTAACTTACTGCTAAGAGTTCAAAGTAACTTACTGCTAAGAGTGCAGAGTAACTATCTGCTACGAGTGTACAGTATCTTACTGCTAAGAGTGTACAGTAACTTACTGCTAAGAGTGTACAGTAACTTACTGCTAAGAGTGCACAGTATCTTACTGCTAAAAGTTCACAGTAACTTACTGCTAAGAGTTCAAAGTAACTTACTGCTAAGAGTGCACAGTAACTTACTGCTAAGAGTGTACAGTATCTTACTGCTAAGAGTGTACAGTAACTTACTGCTAAGAGTGTACAGTATCTTACTGCTAAGAGTGCACAGTAACTTACTGCTAAGAGTGTACAGTATCTTACTGCTAAGAGTGAACAGTAACTTACTGCTAAGACTGCACAGTAACTTACTGCTAAGAGTGCACAGTATCTTACTGCTAAGAGTGCACAGTAACTTACTGCTAAGACTGCACAGTAACTTACTGCTAAGACTGCACAGTAACTTACTGCTAAGAGTGTACAGTATCTTACTGCTAAGAGTGCACAGTAACTTACTGCTAAGACTGCACAGTAACTTACTGCTAAGAGTGCACAGTAACTTACTGCTAAGAGTGTACAGTATCTTACTGCTAAGACTGCACAGTAACTTACTGCTAAGACTGCACAGTAACTTACTGCTAAAAGTGTACAGTATCTTACTGCTAAGAGTGCACAGTATCTTACTGCTAAGAGTGCAGTCCAATCAGAATCCTCAGCCTTAGCACCCTCACCCGACTTTTGCCACATAACCCAGACATTCCAGGGGCATGGAAGGCACTGGCGTTTTCAGCTCGGTGACACGGTCAGGGGTAGCCCCGGCACTAGGGTTAAACAGGGTCAGTCTGTCAGTGTTAATGTTATAGCACTTGACGTGGAGAAGCAGGGCTGCTACACATGAGGATCCAAGGCAAATGTAGCTACTGACGTTAGAATGGCAAGGCGCTGGTGGTATGTCTGCTGTCGAGCATCTTCGGGGAGAAAGGCAGACCGGTGGTGGGTGTAGGGGTGCAGGGAAGTGGGGGTGTAGGGGGGGGGGGTTGTATGTCTCCCCCTCTTGATAATAGTTCATAAGGGCATAACACCCCCTGCTGGAATTGCAGAGGAAGAAGAGGGAGAGAAGGAGGAGACCGAGTGGAAAGAATGAACGAGGGATACTGAGAGGTATTTTTCGAGTGAGAGAAGGAGACGGATCATTGTCTATAACAATATTTCTGGTGAGGAGACGTGTGAATCCACCACGTGGTCCTTTGGGTTTATCAATTTACAAAGCCCCTCAAATGCAGGCGCAGTATGTTCCCGATGCGCGCTGCACAAGTGGCTCATGCCAAGCTCGCACCGCGGGAAGTTCAGGAGGAGGAGGAGGAGGGAAAGAGAGAGAGAAGAAGAAGAAGAAACAGCGAACACAGACACAGATTGCCTGTGTCAGGAACACAAACTATGTAAAAAAAAAAAAAAAAAAAAAAGTCAATGTATTCAAGCCTTCTCTGATATTTTTAGCCCTGAGTACAGTCTCCTCTGACAGCGTCGGTCTGCTAGCCTATGCTCGCAGGAGATTTTTTCGGTTTCTTGTCAGGGGGTTGTAGGGTTGGTTGACTACTTAGTTGTAGCAGTGTTCATGTCACTGGTGGCCAATTATCTCTGTCAAGAGGGAGAGATTTGAAGGCGGCCCTCCCTGTGTGGGACTTGAACCCGCAATCGTAGAGGTTAGACGCAGGGTTGTGGTACTCCAGGGCCTGTCAGCCCCCCTCCACTACTGAGCAGAGCCTGTGTCAAGCTCAGACCAGATTATTAAAAGGATCATATGTGTGGGTCCCTCTGAACAGGTTCTTTAAAGTTATTATGATCATTAAAAACATAATGTGCCTTTCCTTGACTGGGGGATGTCACAGATGTACAGGATCATAGCCGGCATTACAGCTCCGTTACTTTCTCTGTCGAGAAGAAAGCAGGGCTTTGCAGTTCAAACACCTCTCATACTCGCTCTCTGGTTCTCTTTCTGTCTATTTCTCTCTCTCCCTCTCTCTCTCTCTCTCTCTCTCTCTCTCTCTCTCTCTCTCTCTCGCTGTCTCTCTCTCTCTCCGTCTCGCTCTCTGGTTCTCTTTCTGTCTATTTCTCCCTCTCTATTCCCTCTCTATCTATTTCTTTCTATTTCTCACTCTCTTTATTTTTCTCTCATTCTGTCATGCGCACAAACACGCACACATACGCAATCATAC
Source organism: Salvelinus fontinalis (assembly GCF_029448725.1). Classification (NCBI taxonomy): domain Eukaryota; kingdom Metazoa; phylum Chordata; class Actinopteri; order Salmoniformes; family Salmonidae; genus Salvelinus; species Salvelinus fontinalis. Next base: position 63,989,064 of record NC_074668.1, read on the forward strand.
ATTTGGATGCTGTAGTGAAATACAGTCTCTGAAACACACACACACGCACACACACACACACACACACACACACACACACACACACACACACACACACACACACACACACACACACACACACACACACACACACACACACACACACACACACACACACACACACACACACACACACACACACACACACACACACACACACACACACAGATTAAAGCCTGTGTTCTTTACAGCTTTTTCAATTTGCTGCTCAGTAATTACCAAGCCACCTAATTCATGGACCCATGGACTATTATAGGAAAACAGAGTGAGCGACAGTGATACCAGCATTCCCAGTCAGACTCGAAAGATATTTATATATTTTCTGTGTTTTATTCTTTCCCTAACTGTGTAACCCTCTTAATACACTGCGATAGGATGAAACCTGTTAATTGCCAATAATACTGTCCTCATCAGGTGGCTAATTATCATTAATTTGGTCTTTGTTAGTCTGTTAGTGTACAAACACAGCCACACAGCTCTGACAAGTAGGGAGGGCCGGGTACAAACACAGCCACACAGCTCTGACAAGTAGGGAGGGCTGGGTACAAACACAGCCACACAGCTCTGACAAGTAGGGAGGGCTGGGTACAAACAGCCACACAGCTCTGATAAGTAGGGAGGGCTGGGTACAAACAAAGCCACACAGCTCTGACAAGTAGGGAGGGCTGGGTACAAACAGCCACACAGCTCTGACAAGTAGGGAGGGCTGGGTACAAACAAAGCCACACAGCTCTGACAAGTAGGGAGGGCTGGGTACAAACAGCCACACAGCTCTGACAAGTAGGGAGGGCTGGGTACAAACACAGCACACAGCTCTGACAAGTAGGGAGGGCTGGGTACAAACAGCCACACAGCTCTGATAAGTAGGGAGGGCTGGGTACAAACAAAGCCACACAGCTCTGACAAGTAGGGAGGGCTGGGTACAAACAGCCACACAGCTCTGATAAGTAGGGAGGGCTGGGTACAAACAAAGCCACACAGCTCTGATAAGTAGGGAGGGCTGGGTACAAACAAAGCCACACAGCTCTGACAAGTAGGGGGGGCTGGGTACACACAGCCACACAGCTCTGATAAGTAGGGAGGGCTGGGTACAAACACAGCCACACAGCTCTGATAAGTAGGGAGGGCTGGGTACAAACAGCCACACAGCTCTGATAAGTAGGGAGGGCTGGGTACAAACAGCCACACAGCTCTGACAAGTAGGGAGGGATGCGTACAAACACAGCCACACAGCTCTGACAAGTAGGGAGGGCTGGGTACAAACAGCCACACAGCTCTGATAAGTAGGGAGGGCTGGGTACAAACTGCCACACAGCTCTGACAAGTAGGGAGGGCTGGGTACAAACAGCCCCACAGCTCTGACAAGTAGGGAGGGCTGGGTACAAACAGCCACACAGCTCTGATAAGTAGGGAGGGCCGGGTACAAACAGCCACACAGCTCTGACAAGTAGGGAGGGCTGGGTACAAACAGCCACACAGCTCTGACAAGTAGGGAGGGCTGGGTACAAACAAAGCCACACAGCTCTGACAAGTAGGGAGGGCTGGGTACAAACAGCCACACAGCTCTGACAAGTAGGGAGGGCTGGGTACAAACACAGCACACAGCTCTGACAAGTAGGGAGGGCTGGGTACAAACAGCCACACAGCTCTGATAAGTAGGGAGGGCTGGGTACAAACAAAGCCACACAGCTCTGACAAGTAGGGAGGGCTGGGTACAAACAGCCACACAGCTCTGACAAGTAGGGAGGGCTGGGTACAAACAAAGCCACACAGCTCTGACAAGTAGGGAGGGCTGGGTACAAACAGCCACACAGCTCTGACAAGTAGGGAGGGCTGGGTACAAACACAGCACACAGCTCTGACAAGTAGGGAGGGCTGGGTACAAACAGCCACACAGCTCTGATAAGTAGGGAGGGCTGGGTACAAACAAAGCCACACAGCTCTGACAAGTAGGGAGGGCTGGGTACAAACAGCCACACAGCTCTGATAAGTAGGGAGGGCTGGGTACAAACAAAGCCACACAGCTCTGATAAGTAGGGAGGGCTGGGTACAAACAAAGCCACACAGCTCTGACAAGTAGGGGGGGCTGGGTACACACAGCCACACAGCTCTGATAAGTAGGGAGGGCTGGGTACAAACACAGCCACACAGCTCTGATAAGTAGGGAGGGCTGGGTACAAACAGCCACACAGCTCTGATAAGTAGGGAGGGCTGGGTACAAACAGCCACACAGCTCTGACAAGTAGGGAGGGATGCGTACAAACACAGCCACACAGCTCTGACAAGTAGGGAGGGCTGGGTACAAACAGCCACACAGCTCTGATAAGTAGGGAGGGCTGGGTACAAACTGCCACACAGCTCTGACAAGTAGGGAGGGCTGGGTACAAACAGCCCCACAGCTCTGACAAGTAGGGAGGGCTGGGTACAAACAGCCACACAGCTCTGATAAGTAGGGAGGGCCGGGTACAAACAGCCACACAGCTCTGACAAGTAGGGAGGGCTGGGTACAAACAGCCACACAGCTCTGACAAGTAGGGAGGGCTGGGTACAAACAAAGCCACACAGCTCTGACAAGTAGGGAGGGCTGGGTACAAACAGCCACACAGCTCTGACAAGTAGGGAGGGCTGGGTACAAACACAGCACACAGCTCTGACAAGTAGGGAGGGCTGGGTACAAACAGCCACACAGCTCTGATAAGTAGGGAGGGCTGGGTACAAACAAAGCCACACAGCTCTGACAAGTAGGGAGGGCTGGGTACAAACAGCCACACAGCTCTGATAAGTAGGGAGGGCTGGGTACAAACAAAGCCACACAGCTCTGATAAGTAGGGAGGGCTGGGTACAAACAAAGCCACACAGCTCTGACAAGTAGAGGGGGCTGGGTACAAACACAGCCACACAGCTCTGATAAGTAGGGAGGGCTGTGTACAAACAGCCACACAGCTCTGATAAGTAGGGAGGGCTGGGTACAAACAGCCACACAGCTCTGATAAGTAGGGAGGGCTGGGTACAAACAGCCACACAGCTCTGACAAGTAGGGAGGGCTGGGTACAAACAGCCACACAGCTCTGATAAGTAGGGAGGGCTGGGTACAAACAGCCACACAGCTCTGATAAGTAGGGAGGGCTGGGTACAAACACAGCCACACAGCTCTGATAAGTAGGGAGGGCCGGGTACAAACAGCCACACAGCTCTGATAAGTAGGGAGGGCCGGGTACAAACAGCCACACAGCTCTGATAAGTAGGGAGGGCTGGGTACAAACAGCCACACAGCTCTGACAAGAAGGGAGGGCTGGGTACAAACACAGCCACACAGCTCTGACAAGTAGGGAGGGCCGGGTACAAACAGCCACACAGCTCTGATAAGTAGGGAGGGCCGGGTACAAACAGCCACACAGCTCTGATAAGTAGGGAGGGCTGGGTACAAACAGCCACACAGCTCTGACAAGTAGGGAGGGCTGGGTACAAACACAGCCACACAGCTCTGATAAGTAGGGAGGGCTGGGTACAAACAGCCACACAGCTCTGATAAGTAGGGAGGGCTGGGTACAAACAAAGCCACACAGCTCTGACAAGTAGGGAGGGCTGGGTACAAACAGCCACACAGCTCTGATAAGTAGGGAGGGCTGGGTACAAACAGCCACACAGCTCTGATAAGTAGGGAGGGCCGGGTACAAACAAAGCCACACAGCTCTGATAAGTAGGGAGGGCTGGGTACAAACAAAAACACACAGCTCTGACAAGTAGGGGGGCTGGGTACAAACACAGCCACACAGCTCTGATAAGTAGGGAGGGCTGGGTACAAACAAAGCCACACAGCTCTGACAAGTAGGGAGGGCTGGGTACAAACAGCCACACAGCTCTGATAAGTAGGGAGGGCTGGGTACAAACAGCCACACAGCTCTGATAAGTAGGGAGGGCCGGGTACAAACAAAGCCACACAGCTCTGATAAGTAGGGAGGGCTGGGTACAAACAAAAACACACAGCTCTGACAAGTAGGGGGGGCTGGGTACAAACACAGCCACACAGCTCTGATAAGTAGGGAGGGCTGGGTACAAACACAGCCACACAGCTCTGATAAGTAGGGGGGGCTGGGTACAAACAGCCACACAGCTCTGACAAGTAGGGAGGGCTGGGTACAAACAGCCACACAGCTCTGATAAGTAGGGAGGGCTGGGTACAAACACAGCCACACAGCTCTGATAAGTAGGGAGGGCTGGGTACAAACACAGCCACACAGCTCTGATAAGTAGGGAGGGCCGGGTACAAACAGCCACACAGCTCTGATAAGTAGGGAGGGCTGGGTACAAACAGCCACACAGCTCTGATAAGTAGGGAGGGCTGGGTACAAACAGCCACACAGCTCTGATAAGTAGGGAGGGCTGGGTACAAACACAGCCACACAGCTCTGATAAGTAGGGAGGGCCGGGTACAAACAGCCACACAGCTCTGACAAGTAGGGGGGGCTGGGTTAGCTCAATGCACTAAGACACCTGTGCGTGTGCCAACGGCCATGAGAGGCTGTCTCACACTGATGATGTGTGCTGAAATGAGTGAGATTGTGTTTAACACTAATGCCATGCACTAATGTCAACGAGAACCTGTCTCACACTGATGATCCCTGACGAACTACCCGACTGGGAGCGACGCACTTCCTTCCCTGCACGGGTCAACCCAATAGGTCCCTGACCGTCTTCACCGCTCCCCCGTACAAAACGCCGGTGAGATCAGCCTTCTGCGGATCCTTCCCACACCCATGGAGTCTTTATCTGATAACATCGCTGGAAGGGGAAAGTTCTCCCACGATTAAGCTGTCTGGAGGATGTCGGTTTCTCTGAGTTTCTTAGGCGACAGACAGTGTTGGCGATACTCCTTTTGTGCATTGTGCAGTGTGAGATGACGGGTGAGGCAGAGGTGCTATTTCACATGTGCAATATTACCATTTTAACTTGCGCCGAGGTGAATTATCACCTTGTCACTCACCAGGGCAAATGCTAGTTTCAAAGAGCAATTAGTTGTAATAGCTGTTTTCAACCCCTCTGGATGATACCTGTTGCTCTCCCTTAGCAGCTGTGGGATCTCTAAAAAGACCCCCCCCCCCCCCTGCTAATTTCCCAGATATGAACTCTTCTGTGCTGAAAAGCTTTTGAAATGCTTCATGTTCTCTCCTTCTCGTTCTAGCTCGATTACCTTGATGATATTGGCCTCATCATTTCCTGAAAGTACAGCGAATTGAAGTATCAAGTTCACCTCGGAAGTAGAGAATGAATATCGGATGCTAACAGCTACATGACAATTATTCTATTCATTATTTTAGAGGCGAGCGGGAGACAAAATCCAGGCTGGGATCTTGGGAGTTGCAGAGAGTAGCTGTTCCCATTCATACGGTAATGGATGCATGTGTGTGTCTCTGTATGTGCGTGTGGGTGCATTATATTCAATATAACAAAACATAAAACAATGGGTTATAAATTGGCCTTCCAACCCAATATACCGCATTTGATATGATTTTGCTTTCCATCTTGTTATTTCGGTGTTTTGTTTTTCTCACTCCTGTAGACTTTGTTCAAATTTGAGATATTCCTCTTAGCGCCGCGGTTCTCTTCCCAAGGCGCCCTTAGATGTAAGGAGTCAGCCTCAGAGGGATTGTACTGATAAAGTAACTCTTCCTGCGAGAGTGCAGGTACACCACGCGTGCAGCACAAACATAATAAGCGTACTTACACCGCCAGCCGACACATAATGAGAGAATGCACAGGAACTTCAATGACAACAGAAGAGAAAGAGAGAGTGGGTACAACGAGAGGAGGGAGAAAAAAAGAATCTATGTCACCTTTTATTCGCTCTATTATTCAACATCAATGGTACCATAGCGTGATGCTACTAAGAAAACACACACACAATAACACAAGTATAGACAGATAAGCAACCGCGGTGTTTTGAAAAGTGTACCCGTGGCAATTAGGGACAAATAACTAGCGTTATTTCCGGTCTCGCTGTCTTGTGAAGGATAAGCCAGACCACTAAGCCATGTTTGATTTAAACATTAAAAAAATGAAAGACGTTTCACGAAGAGGGAAACGTTATTGCCTAAAGAAATAAGCCCAACACATTATAACATTAGCTGTTAAAGAAATGCACTTGTTTCCTCTGTAGAGATGGAAATATACAGCACCCGCTTCTGCATTGTTTCATGCAAATCCCATAGACTGGATTTAGAATGGTGCATTGTTTTTTTTGGGGTTGAGAAATATGGGGGAGGTGGACTAGTTGTCGCTCTAATTACAGTCATTTAATCAGGATTACAGAGGTTACCTAGGATGAGGCTATAAGAGAGGCCCTGCAAGGACATCTGCTTTACCGTAGACACAGGCATGTTATGTGTGTGTGTTCTTGCTTCGCGCCTGCCTTTTTGACGAGGATTTCATGTTTGAAACAATTACATTCTTCTCAGACTGAGAAAATAAGAGTGTTCTATTGTTTCCCCTCTCTCTCTCTCTCTCTCTCTCTCTCTCTCTCTCTCTCTCTCTCTCTCTCTCTCTCTCTCTCTCTCTCTCTCTCTCTCTCTCTCTCTCTCTCTCTCTGGCTCTTACTCATTTCTCTTCTCTCTCTCTGAGCCTTGTTAACTAGGAGCCAAAGAGAATCCATTTTAATCTGATTAATAACTTAGTTGATCACATATAACCTAATTTTCATTCAGTGCTGCCCTTGTCCACAGAGTCATATACAAAATGACCTTTGAGTCGCCACGGCTACGATAAAGCACAATAAGCGCCATTGTACTGTCAAAAAAAGCTGAAGATGTTTTACATCATTACAAGACTTTAATGTTCCCATCTTTTCAAATGCGATGCCTTCCACAAAAGGCCACCCTCCAATTGAGGGGCCATTAGGCCTGGACTCGAGTTTCCTGGGGCTAAGAGATGGGAACAACTTTTCTCCTGCATTCACAGTAATATGAATCGTCCTTTTAAAACAGATATGGTTACATATTAGTTTTGAAAGGTACAGTAACTGCTCAGCTTAAGCTGTCTCCAACAGTGGGGCTTTTGTTTCCTGACAAACCTAATAACTGGCCCTTGATCCCATCTCTCTGTCTCTCTCTCTGTCTCTCTGTCTGTCTCTCTGTCTCTCTGTCTCTCTCTCTCTCTTTCTCTCTCATACAATCAGGCACACAGAGACACACTCATGCAAGTTTGAAAGAATCTGAAAGTTTACCAGGTTCAACTTGTGAACCTGGTAAAAAAAAAGTGTTTTTGACATAATCTGGATGAATCTGCATTTGATTTGCTGATATGAGTAGCTATCCCAAAGGAAACCTTGTGAGATTGAATTATACCCAGAAATGAGAAACATAAAGAAAAGACAAACGCAAATACACACGGTCTCTCTCTCCCTTTCTCATTCTCTCTCTCTCTCTCTTTCTCTTTCTTTATTTCTCTCTGTTCTACACAAACACACACACACACACGCAGACAATAAGAATACAATATTAATGAATGCTTCATCATTGAAGTAGCTTGTTTGCACTGTAGTGAGTCTGTCGTCCTGCAGTAGCCTGCATGTTGTAAATAATAATTAGAATAATAATATAAAAGTCCACACGCATACATACATTTGTGTATATACGTACAGTCTTTCATATGATTCAGCCACAAAGCTAAAAAGAAATGTGAGCTGTTGTGTAGTTATCTGTTCTGAAACGTGGCCTTCTAGCTGAGGATGAATTCTGGGTTCAGGATTCGCGAGGCAGAAATTCTTGTAAAATCAAGCCCAGCATGCACCAGTTTCCAGAAATTGCAAGAACTTTATGGTTTATAGTTTTTATTGGACGCGGGGAAAAAGGGTGGAGGGATGAAGCTGTGGATTAACACCGTACTTGAAGATACATCTTTTTTTTTAATGTGAAACCTCATCCCGGCTCATTCTGGGAAGCTTCTCTTATGAACCACTTTTTATATATCACCCTTTGTGTCCTATTTTCCTACCAACTTTAAGTACACGCTTTTGACGAGCTCCGCACCACTAGTTTTGCCAGTTATACAAACACATTCTTTAAGCTTTTAAACACAGAACAATGGCAAAGCGCATAGCTGTGCACATTAATGCGTTTGGAAATGAAAAAAAGGGGAAATAGAAAGCGATAAGCAGAGCTCGGCTGCCCTGCCCTCCCTTCCTCATCCCTCCATCTCTCTCCCCCTCTTTAAAAAAAAAGCGAACCAAATCTCCCTCTCCATCGTCAAATCCAGGCTGATCTGTATGCCACAGATGCTAACAGACAAACATCACATTCCCGGGTTTCAGCCTCTAATTGACCGAACAAGGATTGGTCACACTTATAAGTAGCGTTCCATAATGGATTTCCTTGTTTGTGCGCTTTTAACTGGCAGTGCAAATGGAAGGCAAAATGTGTCTTTATTACCAAAAAAAAAACAACAGCGCTCCTTTTCCGCAAAGATGGTATCAGCACCTCTCTGTTTGTTGCAAGGTCAACGGAGGCTGACAGATGACAAACGATCTCAAGATGGCCGCATCATCTGTCCTGTTATTGTTTTTTTTTTTAAATACAAGATGAATGCAACATCTTTTCTTCTTCTCTTTCTTAACATTTGAATCTCTGATCATGTAAAATGGGTTCGAGAGACTAAAATTAGGCACCTGATTTTTCATGGCATGCATTTTGTCATCTCTCCTCCAAGGCCTGGGAGAAAAACGGAAAGAATCTTTCAAAATCTGCACTTATCATATTTCTGTATCACGAGGACTTGGCAAAAGACATGGATTCAGTATTATAGACAAGCTGGTCATCAGATGGGAGTTGGGTTTTATTTCTCTGTCTTTTCCCTCTCCCTCCTCCTCTCGTTTGCTTCCCGTCCAAGATGTGTCTCATTTTTCCTACTGGACAGCTACAACAGAATGCTCGAGAACTCCGTGTCCTTGAGGACAGAGCAACTTTACATTTTAATAATTTGATAGATTTGTTTTCTTCTTCTTCTTCTTCTTCATTGTTATTGTTTTCTTCTTGTCTTTTCTGCCTCATTATTTGCAATATGGATGAACAATAAGTGGGAAAGAAGTCTGCTAAACTTCAACTTCAGCAACGACGGCCACTTTGGCAAAACACTAAGATCGTTTTTTAATTACCTGACTTTCGAATGCTGTTGTCATCTCCGAGACAATAGCCCTTTTCTCTGATGTTTTTATTATGTTCTCATTTGGATGGCTACACTCTGCAGGTAGTCCGTGCATACTGCATAGCCCCCACCCCTCCCCGTCACCCCCCCCTGTACAGTACCTCCCATCCCTCCCCACACTTCTATACCTTGTTTTTTTTGGGATGTTTAATTGCATTAAGAGACGTATCGAGAGAACTAGACAAAGTGTCATCGCTTTTTAAAACACAATTAGGTAACACCTCGTCAGGGCTTCTGTCTGGCGTTGTTGACAGGCCCGTGAACAATCGTGGCAACATCGCCTTGCTTCTACTGGCATTGTGCTCGTCAACAGGAGTGACAGCCGTTTCATGGAGAGAACCCTGCCGATCCCTGCCATGTCCCAAGCTCGTCAGCCTGTCATTTAAGCAAATCAATAAGCTGCAAGGTGTGGCGTGCAGGACGTAGGCAGACGAGGAGTAGTGGATTTCACTAGTGCTAATGAATCTGTTTCATGATCAACACTGCCCCCCCCTCCTCTTCCTCCTCTTCATCTGACAAAATGAAAAGCCTGCTCGTTAATTTGGAAAACAACATTCAGCAACTTTATCAAAAGTAGAGGAAAAGAGAGCATTTGGGCAGCAGGCACAGGTTTTGTTTTCTCTCTCTCTCTCTCTCTCTCTCTCTCTCTCTCTCTCTCTCTCTCTGTCTCTCTGTCTCTCTGTCTCTCTCTCTCTCTCTCTCTCTCTCTCTCTCTCTCTCTCTCTGTCTCTCTGTCTCTCTCTCTCTCTCGCTCTCTCGCTCTCTCGCTACTCTTCTTTTTTTTTTTTAAGTGTAGCGCAGCATACCTGAAGTTTTAGAAGTAGATTCTATGTTCCAGACTGTTAGCTTGATGCCATCATCATTGTTTCATCAGACGGTTTGATAGAAATGCACATGATGATGATGATGATGGTAATGATCATGATGACGATGAGACAGTGCAGGCCCAGTGTTTTCTGGCCGCCCATCTGCCTGATTAAAAAGCTCATCCTTATCACAGGATTCACTTTAATTGGGTCTGAATGGGAGAGAGATTTTCAAAAATATAGACACCAAACATTTGGGGGGGGGGGGGGGGGGACACTGCTATAATTTGGTTAGCGCTACACATTCTTAGGCTCTGAATTCATTAAAATATGTCCTCATTAATGTCGTCACTTCCGTACTGGGCAGAGTTGGATTCACTGATACAATTAAATGGCTTTGGATGAATGCAGAGTTAGCAGTATTGGATATTACACCAAGGAGCTGACTCAGGAAGACAAAGTATATGAGGGCAAAAGTAATGATCATATACAAATATCCATATGAGAGTGAGTCAATGTTTAAGAAGATGTATGGCTATTGATGTTTAAATAACAGTAGAGTCATGAAAAAATTATATTTTCTCACTGTGTCTGTAAAAAAAAACACTTAATCGAACACACTCGAGAGGCACAACAATTGAGCTCGGGGTAAGATAAAACAGAACCTTTTTGTATGCCTTGTGAACAAAACCATAAATAAATATATAACCAGTTAGTATTATGCAGGTTCACTGTGAAAAGCATTATCTGTCTGGCATTGCCTTCCTCCTCAAGAAAATAATATTTGACAGTGCAACTCCCTGATGAAAAAATTGTAAAAAGTTCTGACTTCAAAAGTGTTTACTCCCCATGTTTTTTAATTTGTCTGGGCATATGCAGTGTATTTGCACTTCAAATACCTGTATTTGAAGCAGGTGGTTTAAATGCCAAGAAGCGAATTGATGACAATCAACCATGAGCATCAGGGGAACTCTTCTTGCGGCTGACATTAAAACTAAACGAACAGCAGCTAAACAAACACATACAAATATAACTCCAGCCTCCACCCTACCTCATTCTCTCTCTCTCTCTCTCTCCCTCTCTCTCCACCCTCTCCTCGCTCGCTCATATTTGAATATTCCTGTACATCTGAGTATCAGTGCGTATGGAGCTGGATACACAGCCTTGTGTTTAAACAGACTGTGGCTCAGTGGTTTAAAAAATAAAAAGTAGAAAATGAACAGGGTTTGGGCTGGGAGGAATATATTCAGTGCCAAACAGCGCCAAACCCCCCGCTCCCCATCTACCCCCACCCCCTTCGTCCACCCCTCTCTCTTTTCATCGCTTCCATATTAATTTCTGGAATTTACAGTAAATCCAATAGCTGTCAATCATGAATTAAAACTCACAATTTACAACGGGTGGAAACAGCTGCTTCAACATTTACAGCAAGACCACTCTAAAACATTAAAGGCATGTCACCACCACTGCAAGGCCCTACATCTGCAACCATCTGTTTTCTATTAAACATTACACCAAACACTGCTATTTCCCTGCTTTTAGAGCCACACAGGAGAACAGAATTGACAGTAAAACCTTGACGTGATTTGTTTTTACAAACACCCGATCCAAAATGTCAAAAGCAAAACAAAAAAAACGTTTATCAAAATCAGCTAGCTTAAGAAGGTCATGTTAAGTGACCCAGACAATATGCTGATGGTTATCAACAAGACTAGAGTCTCTTTAATGACTTTGTTCATTCCCGAATTTCAGAATTGGATTTGATTTCCTTTCTTTCCCATCGTTTTCCCATGTGCTCACACGGGGGTGTGGAGTCATAGAGGGTCTGATGTGCTGCGATGACATTTGAGGCCCTGGCGCCCTGTAAGGACGGAGAGAACATAGAGTGCGTGGCTTCTGAAAGGGATGCTGAAATATTCTGTTACAGTCGAGTGGAGGAGAATTATGGTCAGTGTCAAAGGTCAACAATTACGACATCGTGAGTCACTTTTTGGAGCAAGCGTGAAGGAAGATCATTTCGCCATCTTAATAGGTCATTTCCTTTGTCTTCTGAGTGCTATTTCACATGTTGCCTTAATCAGGGTGGTCATTTTAAAACGACGGCAGCGAGAGAAAAAATAAATAAAAATTCAAGCAACATTTTGTTCAAATAAATAGGATTGCCAATTTAGAACGATGTACGGATGGATTTACCCCCCCCCCCCCCCCTCTCTTAGTCTATCTTCTCAGCAAAGCTTTTGTCCACTTCAGTTTGTTGTTTTAGTCCCTGTTTTCCCGAACGACGGCATTGGTTGGATCTGCTGAAAGATGTTCCTCCATCAGGGGGTTGTGATGTCATTGACAGTGTGTGATTCATTAGGATACCAGTGTACTGCGAGTGACAGAAAGACTCTGATTAACAAGCTCTCTGTTTTTCTCTCTCTCTCTCTCTCTTTTTTTTTCTCAAAATGAGAACTCCCGTCGCTCCAAACGACATTTCTCGCTCTCCTTCTCCGTGTCTCTCCCTCCCTCTTTCCTCCTCTCATCCTGTCGAAGATGGCAGGAGTCACAGGTGTGTGGCAATAATTACACATACACTCAGGAAAATAATGTCATTTCCCCCATTTAATAAGTCCCCTGTAAAATGCGAAGGGGTGCCCATGAGGAGGGGATGCTTAAATCTTATCTGATACACCCCCCCTAACTTAATCATATGGCTCTTAAGAGCATGGCTCGGGCAGCTGGGGCTCCGTAATATGCATGCAATATGTGTGTAAAGCGATATGCTTTAATTTTGAGCCCACTCTAAGCAGCAACAAAATCTGTTTATAAGGGAGACATTTACAATAGGAAAAAAGCAGTTAACTCTTTCATTCCTACCGTGACAAAGGGCATCTGTTTTGCCTCACAGTTGTACTGTATGTCTAATATTTAGGTGAGCATTTCTTCATGGTAATGTCAATATTCTATGATTGAGTGTACATCACTGTACACTACTCTACATTTGATTCGAATAATGGACCTTTTAGAAAAAGTAATTACAGTCAGTATAGGCTTGATGTGGAATTATTGCATGATTATAATCAACACAATTATGATTCTGGGTTTATTGTGATTAAAATACGCTTGAAAGGTAGGGAACAACTCTACGGGGTTGAGCAGTGGTGTCGTGGAGCGGCACCATCTAGTGTGTCAGCAATGGGTGCTACCAGAGACCATTAGGGAAGAGAGAGAGAGAGTAGTGGGGAGGCAGTAGGGGCTTTGGGGAAGAGGAGGGGTGGTGGGGTGGTGGGGGGGAGACTTCAAAAAGCCTCCGACTCAAGCTGCCGCTGGCCCTGACCACTCCACAGATGCTTTTGTTCATCTCTCTCGTTCTCTTCTCCCCCCCTCCTCTCTTCCCTGTGTCTTTGGTGATACACTGGGAGCGAGGATATCAAAGTAGAGCTGTCTGTTAAGACTTCAAACCAGGCCCGTCCGTCAACCCCAATCATATCTGCGCCCGAAACGGAAGGCTCCGACTCGAGTGGAATATTTGATCTGTCCTCTTCAGGAGGATCAACAGTCAAAAACGCCAGTGAGAGTTAAAGAGGGGGGAGGAAGCGGGCACTGGGGGGCGCCCAGCCATGAAAACACCCCACTTGACTTCAGAAAGGCCAGTCTGTGCACATAAAAGTCAGACATATTCTCCTCAATACTGGAGATATATATTTAACGTCTGACACATGTAGCTGGTAGGATACGAGGCCTAACAACATTTTTCTATTGAGTGTCTAACGTCAGAGCCTGTTGCGTGTCAGTGGAGAAAGTTCCTCATTCTAAGTGGAATGCTTTTTCTCATTAAACCCAACGACAAATCCATAGCTCTCTTTCACTATCTCTCAACCCTCGCACTCTCTTCCTCTATCTTCATCGCCATCGCCATCTCTATCTGGATCTCAATATCTCTATCTCTTATCTATCTTTATTTCAGTCTATCTATCATCCAGTAATTCATAGACATTGATATGTGTTTCCAGGAGGGTGGTATAGTTAGCTCTTAAATCCCCTGTCTGTGAGATCAGACTACATAATTACCTATCGCGTTAAAGCCTTTTATGTCCAGGAGACTTAGGCCCTGCTCTTACTCACATAGGGCAGCGCTTGTAGCAGCTGGTTGGCATTAGTGGCACAGAGTATGCTCAGGGGCGGCATTTCTTGACGGGGACTAACTGACGGTGGTGCCCCCTGGGCCCTCACTATCCCACAATCTATAGGAGGTGGGGTGGATGGATGGACGGGGGGGTCTGGATCAATAGTGGAGTTCGTGGATTTTTTAGGGCATCGTGTTCGGTTGGATTCAGTCCCCAACAACCATGTCAATCCACTGAGACGGACTCCGTCTTCATGATATGCCCTCGTCTTCAGTCAATCAGTCGGGAATGGTCCTTCCAAGCTGAAGCAGGGCACATCCGTCTCCTCGTAACCCTATCCCCGGCCCTCACTACTAAAGCAGAAACACCCCGCATCCCCTTGTGTGCACGTGTCACGCCAAAGGAACAGACGCAAGGGCCTTATATCTTTCCTATGACTAGTCAGTCTATTATACTTTAAGCCCTGGTGAACGTGGCGTTAGTGTATCCAGTACCTTCCTAATCTGTGGTTTCCGGTCTGCTGTACTTTCCATGTGTTCCAGGAAGTGCCAGATTACAAGCACACGCAGTGGTCAATGCTCATCACACCACACCATATCTATATATATATATATATATATATATATATATATATATATATATATATATATATATATACTGTAAGTCCCTCTCTCCTTGTCCTGCTAATATGATGTAACTAGAGCAACTGATTTATATGCTAATCAGAGGCATGGCAACTCACAGAGCTGCTTATGAACACACCGTCACCTGCATAGGGCCACCGTAGCCATGTTACTACGGGTCCAGTCGCTATGGTCTTTCAACTGTTCTTCTGACAAGCCCCGTAAAGGACTGTGAGTCAATGCAGTCGTTTCAGAGGAGGCCTGAACTACTGTAATGCGATTTATGTCCACAACTTTGGATAGGAGAAGACATATACTCATGTACAGTCACATTTAAAAAAAATTGTATTTATTTAACTAGGCAAGTCAGTTAAGAACACATTCTTATTTACAATGACGGTCGAGGAACAGTGGGTTAACTGCCTTGTTCAGGGGCGGAACGACATAATTTTAGCTTGTTAGCTCGGGGATTCGATCCCAACGCTCTAACCACTAGGCTACCTGCCGCCCCTGTAATATAATCCAGACACATGTATGCACAGGTAGCATCAGCTTGACAACAGTGTTCTCTAATAGGACCAGTTATTCAGGTGTACATGGGAAGGAATATCAAATATAGGCATCTTTAGCCCCTTCAGTTTTTTTTTCTTCTCCACTCTGCAACTTGTCAATCACGGAGACAAGAAGGAGTGGATTGGGATGTTGCTGTTTAAGGGTGGGATGTTGCTGTTTAAGGGTGGGAGGTTATAGGGATGTTGCTGTTTAAGGGTGGGAGGTTATAGGGATGTTGCTGTTTAAGGGTGGGAGGTTATAGGGATGTTGCTGTTTATTAAGGGTGGGAGGTTATAGGGATGTTGCTGTTTAAGGGTGGGAGGTTATAGGGATGTTGCTGTTTAAGGGTGGGAGGTTATAGGGATGTTGCTGTTTAAGGGTGGGAGGTTATAGGGATGTTGCTGTTTAAGGGTGGAAGGTTATAGGGAGGTTGCTGTTTAAGGGTAGGAGGTTATAGGGAGGTTAATGTTTAAGGGTGGGAGGTTATAGGGAGGTTGCTGTTTAAGGGTGGGAGGTTATAGGGAGGTTGCTGTTTAAGGGTGGGAGGTTATAGGGATATTGCTGTTTAAGGGTGGAAGGTTATAGGGAGGTTACTGTTTAAGGGTGGGAGGTTATAGGGATGTTGCTGTTTAAGGGTGGGAGGTTATAGGGATGTTGCTGTTTAAGGGTGGGAGGTTATAGGGATGTTGCTGTTTAAGGGTGGGAGGTTATAGGGATGTTGCTGTTTAAGGGTGGGAGGTTATAGGGATGTTGCTGTTTAAGGGTGGGAGGTTATAGGGAGGGATGCTGTTTAAGGGTGGGAGGTTATAGGGAGGGATGCTGTTTAAGGGTGGGAGGTTATAGGGAGGGATGCTGTTTAAGGGTGGGAGGTTATAGGGAGGGATGCTGTTTAAGGGTGGGAGGTTATAGGGAGGTTGCTGTTTAAGGGTGGGAGGTTATAGGGAGGCTGCTGTTTAAGGGTGGGAGGTTATAGGGAGGCTGCTGTTTAAGGGTGGGAGGTTATAGGGAGGCTGCTGTTTAAGGGTGGGAGGTTATAGGGAGGGATGCTGTTTAAGGGTGGGAGGTTATAGGGAGGGATGCTGTTTAAGGGTGGGAGGTTATAGGGAGGCTGCTGTTTAAGGGTGGGAGGTTATAGGGAGGGATGCTGTTTAAGGGTGGGAGGTTATAGGGAGGGATGCTGTTTAAGGGTGGGAGGTTATAGGGAGGCTGCTGTTTAAGGGTGGGAGGTTATAGGGAGGGATGCTGTTTAAGGGTGGAAGGTTATAGGGAGGCTGCTGTTTAAGGGTGGGAGGTTATAGGGAGGGATGCTGTTTAAGGGTGGGAGGTTATAGGGAGGCTGCTGTTTAAGGGTGGGAGGTTATAGGGAGGGATGCTGTTTAAGGGTGGGAGGTTATAGGGAGGGATGCTGTTTAAGGGTGGGAGGTTATAGGGAGGGATGCGGTTGTAAATTGCTCTGCATCTGCTGCTGTGCCCCATGAAAGTGAAGATTATACTGAATCTGATTTCCTGACATGCCACGACAAGCCAGCCCCTCATGAACAGTCTCCAAGGATTGTTATTATTAAAAAGGAAGGTGTATTCTGTGTGTATGTGTTTATAGATGTTCACTTGTGTGTGGTCATTGTAGTAGCTTTCAACATGAACAAACAAACAAATGAATACATTTCAATAGCATACAGATTTGGGGAGGGGGGTGGGAGTAGGGGGGTGCTCATTTTAGTAACAGATGTCCCACGCAGTGGCTGGTAGGACAGCACTTCACCAACAGCACGTGTTAAGTGACAGTGACGGACAGCAGGCAGTCTATTTAATAATTCAATATATTGTAATATTTTTTTCTCTCTCTCTCTGTCTGTTTTTACACCGACGGCAAAATCCAATTCCGCGACATGGTTAGGATTACCCAAATCTGCATTAAATATGCCTTCTTTGGGACGGAAAATACTGACACAGATTGTGGCTTTTGTTTGTCTATTCATTTCTTTAGTATGTGTGCCTATACGTTGATCATGTATCTGGGTTGAGTAATTAACATTGTGATCTACTTACACACAGACATACACAGATACTGTACCGTACCCCTTATATATACCAATGGATTTTCAGGCCTGTGTCACCACATTCCCAAGTGTTTTTCTATCAGTTTCTGTTTTTTTTTTTTTTTTTTTGGGGGGGGGGGGGGGGGGTACTGTAATCAGATGACTAAAAAGACAAAAGGGGAGAGTAGACACAGGTCTTTACATTTCCCCAGCACAACGATGTGGGTAAGTGAGCCTCAACTGACCAGAAATGATTTGCCTCTGTCTGTTAGACACGTAATGGAGTCATTTAACTAGTCAAATTAGGAGCTGCAGAGATGCCGCATGCTTCATTACTGGGTTCCAATGGGCACCATTTTACATTTACGTCAGGAATCATTTCAGGGCAAATTAATGTTTTTATTGTTTTTCGAAAATACACCCACACGCAACCAGGCTCGCCACATCTAAAAGTTTAGCACCACCTAGAGGTCTGAGACGGGCACTGAGAGGGAACTCCAACCCAGCAGAGTTGTTAGGTTAGGGGGTGCATCATGTTTAGATGATAGTCAGTCAGTCCATTCTTAGATCCAAACTCTAAATCAGAAGCATGTGATGGAGGATGTAGAATGTGTCCAGCAGCGTGGGACATCAAACTCTGAGTCTGTGAGCGACAGCGCTGAGGGCTCTGGCACCTGTCAGCAGGAGGCTTTGACACGTCTGATTACAGACAAGAAGAAGGCCCCGTCCAGAATACAGACTAACCACGTTTTGGGTTTCTACACTATTTGTATTGGGCATGCGGTGGAGGTTACCACAGGATCCGTTCCTTCCATCCAAATCATTATTTAATCAACTCTGGATTTGATCAAATCCTCATAGAAGTTTTGAGTTTTTTTTGTATTCAAATATCTGTTTTGGACACAGTTGATAGACTGTCTCGGTGTCCCAGCAGAGAGCTCACTTTAGACGTGGAAGTAAATGAGCCATAGGCACCTTTGAGTTGGCTGCTGAATTATATGTCCTGTTGACATCCCATGCGAGAGAAATTACTAAAACAATCTACAGTTGAAGTCGGTAGTTTACATACACTTAGGTTAGAGTCATTAAAACTAATTTTTCAACCACTCCACAAATTTCTTGATAACAAACTATAGTTTTGGCAAGGCGGTTAGGTCATCTACTTTGTGCATGACACATGTAACTTTTCCAACTATTGTTTACAGACAGATTATTTCACTTATAATTCACTGTATCACAATTCCAGTGGGTCAGAAGTTTACGTACACAGCTTGGAAAATTCCAGAAAATTATGTCATGGCTTTAGAAGCATCTGATAGGCTAATTGACATCATTTGAGACAATTGGAGGTGTACCTGTGGATGTATTTCAAGGCCTACCTTCAAACTCAGTGCCTCTTTGCTTGACATCATGGGAAAATCAAAAGAAATCAGCCAAGACAGACAAATATTGTAGACCTCCACAAGCAATTTCCAAATGCCTGAAGGTACCACATTCATCTGTACAAACAATAGTACGCAAGTATAAACACCATGGGACCACACAGCCGTCATACCGCTCAGGAAGGAGACGCGTTCTGTCTCCCAGAGATGAACATACTTTGGTGCGAAAACTGCAAATCAGTCCCAGGACAACAGCAAAGAATCTTGTGAAGATGCTGGAGGAAACAGGTACAAAAGTATCTATATCCACAGTAAAACAAGTCCAATATCGACATAACCTGAAAGATCGCTCAGCAAGGAAGAAGCCACGGCTCCAAAACCACCATAAAAAAGCCAGCTACGGTTTGCAACTGAACATGGGGACAAAGATCATACTTTTTGGAAAAATGTCCTCTGGGCTGATGAACTGTTTGGCCATAATGACCATTGTTATGTTTGGAGGAAAAAGAGGGATGCTGGGAAGCCGAAGAACACCATCCCAACCGTGAAGCACGGGGGTTGCAGCATCATGTTGTGGGGGTGCTTTGCTGCAGGAGGGACTGGTGCACTTCACAAAATAGATGGCATCATGAGGGAGGAAAATTATGTGGATATATTGAAGCAACATTTCAAGACATCAGTCAGGAAGTTAAAGCTTGGTCACAAATGGGTCTTCCAAATGAACAATGACCCCAAGCATACTTCCAAAGTTGTGGCAAAATGGCTTAAGGATAACAAAGTCAAGGTATTGGAGTGGCCAACACAAAGCCCTGACCTCAATCCTATAGAAAATGTGTGGGTAGAACTATCGAGCAAGGAGGCCGACAAACCTGACTCAGTTACACCAGCTCTGTCAGGAGGAATGGGCCAAAATTTACCCAACTTATTGTGGGAAGCTTGTGGAAGGCTACCCAAAACGTTTGAGCCAAGTTAAACAATTTTAAGGCAATGGTACCAAGTACTAATTGAGTGTACAGTATGTACACTTCTGACCCACTGGGAATATGATGAAAGAAATAAAAGCTGAAATAAATCATTCCCTCTACTATTATTCTGACATTTCACATTCTTAAAATAAACTGGTGATCCTAACTGACCTAAAACAGGGAATTTTTACTTGGATTAAATTTTCAGGAATTGTGGAAAACTGAGTTGAAATGTATTTGGCTAAGGTGTATGTAAATCTCCAACTTCAACTGTACATGTTTTTAATACCCGCTTAAGGATTTTTAAATTAGTTTTTATTTTTATGGAACTCAGTTTAATCGTCTGCTTGTTCCCTCATCTAAGCGTTCTCTTGGCCGTTTGTTCTCCACTACTTGCATTTATGTTACGCTAGATTGTAGCTGTATTGTCTTATGCTGATTGACAGGCAAGGATGTTTGTGTGTGTGTGTGTTTGTTTGTGTTTGTATGTCTCTTTGACTATACACACACCACCCTAGCCCCACCCCCCCTTTTTTCCCCAGACCTTGTTGTGTGCATGACATTCTGTCGATATCGTTACACCCAAACGCTGGACTGTTTGATCCCGTGTTTGGCTGGCACGCTTTTTAGCTGGAGAGGCTGTGTTTGTTCACTGCCGCAGAGCCGTGTTTCTCTCGCCGCCGTTTAAAGGCGTCCACCCGCCCGCCCCTAAAGTTCACTCCTGTCTCTCTGCGATAACCTACAGTCCAACCAGACAGTACGCCTGCTCGGTTTCATACGTTGCTATAAAAGCATGTCAGATCTCTGTTAACCGGTTACATTTACAGATAAGAGAATTAAGATGTGATACTAGGAGTTTGAAATAACCTTGACTTAAAGTTACTCGATGGATTCACTGATCTCTCTACTGGTCCCGATTCCTGTCAGTCGAACAGTCATCCCCTCCTCTTTATCTTCTTTGTCCATAAAGAAAAGGAGAGGAGAGACACATTCTCCATCTTCTGTTGAAGTTTTGTTTTTATTCTGTCTGTTCTATATTGATCCTGAGTGTGGCTGGTTATCTTTGCAAGGTGGGCAGTTATAGATGAATACACAAAGCCTTTCATTTGGACAAGGGATCATTGTGCTGTCATCCTCCCACGCCTGGAGAGCAGCGAGAAGGCAGGGGGGCGAACGGCAGCCATCGATGGGCCTTCCCGTCATCCAAGGGCATCACGTTAGTCTGAAAGAAATATCTGGGCATTGTTGCTTGAATACAGCACTTAAAATGCCCTTGCTTGTCCTTTATCTCAACATATTTGGGGCATTTATTATGGATGGATATGATCAGGTTTTTGCTGGTAGTGTGTTTCTGGCGGTCACTCCATAGTTCCAGAAGGCACTCTGCAGGACTTCACCAGGCTCAGAATTCTGGGAGAACTGCCCAGGGGTTTCTTCTGACCTCATGAGTTAAAAGGAAGCAGCATGAGATCGAGAGAAAGAGCGAGAAAAAGAGAGAGATACAGACGGAGAGAGTGAACCAGAGAGAGAGAGCAGAGAGAACGAGAGACCAGGGAGAGAGGCCTTGTGATCAAGAGAGTGAGGGGAGTGGGGTGACATCTTGAGGGTTCCGGTCCCATCCACTTCAGGCCACTCATAGGCTGGCCTGTACAGCCCACTGTTTCCCACAGCACCCTGCACCTGATGCTCATAATTACTCTTAAACAAGGTAATAGTGTAAAATGAATGCTGTGCTCTCTCCCTGAGGGGAACAAAGAAGCCTTATTATGCAACCTCGTCAGCTCTCCTGTGTGTCTCAGCGCTGTACAATCACTGTTTTCAGCAGGATAAACAGCATGTGGTAAACGGAGAGAGAGAGAGAGAAAATGACAAAAGAAAAGTGGTTGTCTCAGCCATCAAACGGCAGTCTCTAAGTGTAACTTCTGCTCTTAATTTGTTCAAAAATGTGTCTTCTCTGTTCTCAGTTCTTTGCGGTTTGTTTAATTTATTTGAGGTGCAGAAACACACACACACACAAGCGTGCGCGCTCACAAACTCGCCGCTAAGTCTAGAGACGTCTTCTCATTGGGAAATCTTTCAATAAATCAATGTGGCTTTAAACACATTTCCCCCGTGACATCACTGAACTGGTAAGAACTGAACTAATCTCTTTTGAGGCTATCGGAGAGCTTTGAACAAAATCTAGTTTGCATCTCTCAGCAAGGTTATTTGTCAATGACTTATAATCCCAGGTACATTTCCCGGGTTTTTATATTAGAAACGGGTAAATGGTTCTCATGTCTGATGTTTCTTAGCCTTGGGAAAGGAGAGAGGAACAGAGGAACAAAAGGAATGTTATGGATTTCAATGTCGAAACAATGAGAGGAGTGAGTGACCAACATAGGATTGTTTCTGCATTACCTTTAGACTTGTTTCTGCCTTACCATCCTGGAAATGAGTCAACTAATGATAATGCTGATCCTATTTTATACTAGTGAGATGTGCGCCATAGAAACGGAAGAACACTGTATTTTTGAGTTGTTCAATAAATATGTCGGGACAGTAAACTCCCCTTTCATCTCTCCCTACTGGCCAAACACTGGTTGAATCAACGTTGTGTCCACATCATTTCAATGAAATTACGTTGACCCAACGTGGAATATATGTTGAATTGACGTCCGTGATCCTGTGGGTCCTTTCTCATCCTCATCTCAGTCATGTCGTCTACCTGTACTGTAAGACACTGTCCACACCAGACAGAGTGTCATGCACAGAGCAATGAAGTGTTCCTCTTGAGGGTGTCACTACCTTGTCTAGTCCCTCCAAGGGCACGGTACTGGCCAAGAGCAGGAACAATCATCACCAAGGCTTTACCTACTTGGTAATTTATGAGGACTCAATTAGAAGTGCACACAAAGTAATGATTCTGAAAAGCGCCTCGTCCGTGTTGTGAAGTTTTATGTTCCGCTTTCTGCTTATTAGAACCGCCACCCCAGCTTCATAAACAGTGTTTGGAGATAAATAATTGATATTACACATTATCGCTCCGGAGCGAAAGAGAACATCTCCTTTTTTTTTGCCGTGGTGAGTTTGCGTAGGGGGCCATTTCACTACAGAGGCCCCACCTACTCTTCCATTCCCGCCCCCCCCCCCCCCCCCCCCCCCCACTCCCCACCCCACCCCACCCAACCTCCTCTGAAAAAAAGGAGAGAACTTTAACAGGACGCGTCCCCTTGTGCAACGTTCCTCAGTGATCACATCTTTATACGTCGGAAATCTTTCTTTGATTTGCCTTCGCTCTACGAATCTGTTTCCCTTTTCACACAAAATCTCACGGAAAACTTTTGCCAGATCTGTCATCTCAAAACGGAGTCTTGGTCTCAGATGAACAGTTTTGATCTTTCTCGACTGTTTACGGCCGCGTCAAGTGAAGAAAAAAAGACTTGCTGTAAGTGCTTACACCAGCACTAAATAGTTTGACATCTTGCTCTCCAACAACGTCTTTAAAGTAAATAAAAAACTAAACAACGGCCTAGCCTGCAATTAAACTGTAGATCTGAATATGACATGTTTGTACCGGAGTGATTTCTCTTTGCCCTTTTCATGTATCGTTTTTTTTAAAGGGATTTCTGTGTGTGTGTAATATTGTACGGGCTGTGTCAGATCACAAGGGGACTGTAGCCGGGGTTGAGATGTGGCCTGTGCTGATAGCCTCTGGTCATGGCTGCTTTAGTCCCTCCATTCTCACTGAGTGTTTAAGGTTAGACAGTGGCGTTCATCCACCGTGGGCCGAAGGACGCACTCACGACGCCACACTAAACCTGAAGAGGCTGCCTTTCACACTGCCTCCCAACGCTCCGCCAAACACGTACTTTGAGAGCGCAGTAATATGTGATACAATTCCATTCTCCCACACTGAGGTCACGTGTTACAGGCTGACTGAGAGGGGTAATAGGAAAGATCCTAGTGGGAGGAGCTGGTCTAATCATGAAGAGCAGGGTGTCACTGCTTAAGGCCTGGGGTTAGAGATACTGTGCTGTAGCAGAGGCTAAGGATTCACCAGGAAGTAAAGTCCAAACAGTCCACTAGAGATAAAAAAAAAAAAAAAAATAGCTTCATATGGTGTTAAACTCAATGCCCCAATGTAGATGTGTACTATAATACCCCTCAAATTGAATTGGACTTCACCATAGCAATAATAATCTGTAGTTGGTCTTTCGTAAGGTAAAAACAGAGATGGAGTCCGTCAGTATATTTGGACATGTCCCCCCCCCCATTTAAAGAAGCTGTAGAATTAACAACCTGTGTATGCGAAACGTAGATGCAGAAGAAAAGCCTCTGTTTCTTTCACTGTCTCTGTTACTGGAGCAGAAACAATGAGCCTCCTGGAAGTGCTGGCTGACCATTGCAGGGTAAGAGAGGGAGGGAGATAAAGAATGAGCCGGAGAAATGTGTGGGGGGGGGGGGGGGGGTCCTGGAAGGTTTCGTATATCATAATTATCCCGTTAAGCAACGGCGGGGTTCCCTCGGGAATTATTCTTAAATGGAGGATTTGCAACGAGAATGGGTCAGAAATGCTTCCAGCAAGCAGGAAATCCTGTTTTCATTTACATAATCATATCACCACTTCTCTTTGGTCCCTTCTTAAAGGCGGATGCTAATTCACAGCCCAGCTTTTGTAGGTTTAAAGCTGTTGCTGTTCTTATTCCCTCCAATACGTGTCCCCTTACTGCCAGAGCTTCTCTAAATCTATACTCACTTTTTGACCTTACTCTAAACATCTTCTTTGAGCGTGGAGTTGGCCCTTTTGGCTCTTCCTTCTCGAGCACATATGTGAAAAACAGAAACATAAATAAAAGTTGATTCATGAATAGCGCTGTCTTAATTGAGACCCAGTAAGAGTAAGTAGCAGATGTTATACCGGGAACTGTTGAATCATCAGAGACCAGAGGAAGTCTGCAAAATCATATTAAAAAAAAACAAGCCAGGTGCTCGTGATTTTCCATTGCAGCACACTGTGGCGGTGTGGGAGGGAAAAGGAGGAGGAGGATAGGAGAGGGATCAACAGAGAGAGAGTGCTAGTGCAACGTAGCACTCAGAGACATTTCTGGTGTCACCCTACTGTTTGATCTTGCCCGTAAACTCTCTTTATTGTCCTTATTACGATAGTAAGCCTCAGATTATTCACTGTAGAGCTTCTCTGAGAAGACGTGTTTCTGTATCATGCTGTTGGTGCTTCCACAATCACGAGTGTATTCAAAGTTCACGATGAACACAGAGAAAGCGAAGTGTTCCCTGTCTGCATCTCCCTGCTAGTCTGAATCCTCATCACTGAGCACATCCCAAGTCTCCAGCTGCCTTCTTTACTCCTGTCCCTGATCCATTAGGAGCCCATCTTATATTGTAAGGGTGATTCCTGCCCTAGGAAGTGCTTCAGCGGCAGGCAGGCTCCTATGCTTTGTCTGTCTGTAGTAGTAGAGTAGGGAACCTGTGAGGAGGTGCAGTGACAGGCCCACTGTGGTGGATTAAAGGCCCACTCTGTTTCTCCTCATCTCTCTCTCTCACTGTCTTTCACCCCCCCCCCCCCCCCCCTCCGTTTCTCTGAAGTGACAGACAGTGTCGTTCTCGTCACTCAGAGGGGACCTCGTCCCAGGCTGACAGAGTCGCTTCAGCGTTCTTCTCCATTCCCACCGCAGCGCGACGCCACACAAAATTAGTAACCAGATATGGCAGTGGCGTGATGCTAGTGCGAATAATACCACACACTCGAGGGAGCCCAGAGCTGTGAGATTAGCACAGACAATTAATACAGGACATGCCTGCGAGAGGGCCTCGGAATATCTTTATGTTGTTTTAGCCGCTACGGCTCTAAAACTGAAACTGTCCCTGTGTGTCGGTGTTCGAGGGAGTGTGTATGTGTGTGTGTGTGTGTGTGTGTGTGTGTGCTCTTTCATGTCTGTATGTTGTGGAATTGAAACCTTCATTTTGACAGGTGTTGTGATCTCATCTTCCTTTTTATAGCCCTGAAGTCATGTACTGTACGGTAGCTTGTCACAGACATTCTTGTCCATTGAATATCACTAACAACTGTACCGGTAACATTTCCAGCCTGTAGTCCATGTGTAAGTGAAGGAAGGAAGTGTGTGTGGTCTATGTAAGCACAGCTAGGCCTTCCCTGCGTACAGGCTTGATAGAATAAAAAGCATACTTCATACTCCAATGAGGCCTGATGAGCACAGATGACCTCACCTCTTCCCGTTGCCAAACAAAAGGTCCCTTTTACAATAGTGACGGGGGGGGGGGGGGGGGGGGGGGGGGGGGGTGTAGAGTACAGAAGATCCCCGGCTCGTCCCACCAACCAGAATGTGCCCTCTACAAAGACAACAAAAAAACTTTTAGCGACAGCCTTTGGTTGACCTTGTTAGCGCCAGCGCACTTGGGTAATCTGTGGTTAATTATTTTTTCCCCTCCCCTTCTACATTAGACTACAGCTTGTGCTCAAACCACAAGCATGAGATTTTTTTGGGGTTGCACATTCCAACGCCATTATGTTACATTGTTGCCGAATAAAGGCTGGTATTATGTTCCCGCAGTAAAGGGCAGAAGTGGACAGAGTTTTTATCTGCTGAACGAATCAATCAGGATTATGTCAGCTGAAAAGAATCACAGACCGCAGTCGCCAGTGTGTGTGTGTGTGTATTTGAAATGTTGCTCATTTAAAGGGGAGCTATTTGTTGGTTATGAGTACATGGGGGGTGTCTGTGATGTCATTTCTCGGTACAGAGAGGATCTCTTCTATTTATTTTATCCTCTGTGGGAGGATTGGAAGGGAGCTCATTATCATTTCAGCAGAAATGATTAGGAGATCAAATAGAGATCGAATGCCATTTCCTTCCATTAATGCGGGGGGTTTAGTGCGTCTGTCATGGCATGGCTGTCCGGTTGCCTGTGGGAAAAAGACCAAGGGAAGAATGGAGGAGAGGATTAAGAGGGGACCGGGGCTTGGCAAGGGAGTGCAGGGCTATTCATTAGCAGGGCCCAAAGAGAGGCACACTGGCATGCATAGAGTGAGAGAGATAGATAGATGAGCAGTAGCTCTACCACACAAAATGGAGGGTGAAGGCAAAAGTCAGTGATCACATGGTCAAGTTTGCTCTCCACATTGTGCAAACCTACTCATGTAACACTTTGTCCTGCTTTGAGACTCACACGCGTTAGGGTGAGGGTCCTGCCCTCTGGGGTCACATTCAAACAACCCACCTCACTGTTGGGTCTAACAGGCTGCTAATGCCTTGCCAGCAGTGGTGTAAAGTACTTAAGTAAAAATACTTTAAAGTACTACTTAAGTCGTTTTTGGTATCTGTACTTTACAATTTTTTTTTTTTGTTGACTACTTTTACTTTTACTTCACTACATTCCTAAAGAAAATAATGTTGTTTTTATTCCGTACATTTTCCCTGACACCCAAAAGTTAAAATGGTCCGATTCACGCACTTATCAAGAGAACATCCCTGGTCATCACTATTGCCTCTGATCTGATGGATTCACTAAACACAAATGCTTCGTTTGTAAGTTATGTCTGAGTGTTGGATTGTGCCCCTGGCTATCCGTAAATTAAAAACAACAAGAAAATTGTGCTGTCTGTTTTGCTTAATAAAATGAATTAGAAATTATTTATACTTTTACTTTTGACTTTTGATACTTTTTACAAGTACATGTTATCAACTACATTTACTTTTGATACTTAAGTATATTTAAAACCAAATACTTTTAGACTTTTATTAAAGTAGTATTTTACTGGGTGACTTTTACTTTCACTTGAGTATTTTATATTAAGGGTCTATACTTTTACTCAAATATGACAAGTGAGTACCCTTTCCACCACTGCTTGCCAGTCACACAACCAACCCTCAAGTCACGACCATGACACAAAAATGGGCCTATGTGCCATTTGTTGGTCAAATTAGGCTCAAATTGTGACTGCATGTTTGAATTCGGAGTTCGAATAACGCTCTCACTGTTCTGTGATCTGTGAGTTCAAATCCCTCCATTAGCGCTCGAGGGTTATTTTGCCCATCAGAAGCACTACAATCTTGCATACTTCTTCCATCTGAATAGCCATTCTCTCTGTGTTGTATTTATGTATTGAAAAAAAAGGCAATAGATCAAGCACATTCCATTATTCTCTTCTAAGATCATTAGCAAATATAATTAGATATGAAAGAAAGTCATTTGGAAAAGGGGGGGAGGGGGCGCTATCAGGCAAAGAAGACAGATTGTTGCATCAGAGTGTTTGGGCTTAAATTGCTCAGCAGAGGTATTATCTATCCAACCATCTTAGTCTCAGAAACAGTCCCTGGGAGAGGGAGGGCACTCACTCCAGCCCACTGTTTCTCAACCAAGACCTAGCTTTTTCCTGTACGCCCATGTCTCATACAATACCTACGGGTAAGGAGGAACGCATAAAATAACATCTTAGACAACAATACCTACATTGTGTAGTGCCATTCTTTAAAAATACAATATCAGATAGAGCAAAATAGCCCCCCCCCCCCCCCCCCCTGCATATATGGATTCTCCTTTTAGTACTTTTGTCTTACCTAAAAAGGAAACTCAAATCTTCTTCCTTGATGCAGTATAAGCTGGGAACCTATTCATTGTGCCACTGCCACATGCAGGAGTTTGTCACTGTTTGTGCACCTTAACGCGGTAGTGTGCTTTCTAATGGGGATCTGAGCAGAAACAGCCATAAACACAAAATCCTGCTGTGTCTCACCGCAAATGTGCTTTTTTCTTCTTTAGTGGTGCTTTGAGGGATGGGGGTGGATGTGGATTCCTCTAGTCTTTGTGAATCACAGCAAATGGTATTCATAAACATCCTGTATTCATTAAAACCTTCTAAAAATATGATTTGGGTGCACTTCCTCGCGCTCAAGCGGTGGTGTGTGCTGTTCATATTTACATATTTATAAATACTGGCTTTACAATGAGGCCTACCTTTGCCAAAAACAACACTTTTTCGACTGTCGCCCGGATGCCTGGGAGAGAAGAAAGTCCTCAGAGGCACCTTCAGTGGCAGTACTCTATTGTAACTGCCTGTTTGCCTGCCTGCCTGCAGCAGACTCAAATGTACATAGGGCATCAGTCACTTCCATGGCACTTATGTTACAGATAAACTCAAGTCTCATGCAGTCAAACCCACATCATTAGAAGACTAGCACTTAATCTACAATACATGGAGGCTAGGATTATCTGGGGGAATTACTTCTCCTGCTTTAGTTTTGGCCTCATCAGAATTCTACATTTTTGTCTCAAACCTTTATATACCAGTAACAAATCCAGAGCAAAACACAATGTAAAATAGAAGGATTTATACTGTTTTCCATAGTAACCGATTAGCTTAATAGTCTTGTGTAGTTTGCGCACAAGCGAGGCTTTCACAGCAAAACGGCTTGTGAATGTGTCAGGTGAGAGACTGCTTAGAGACCCCCACGCTAACACTAGTGTTTCCCAAGGCGGTTTACAACACATGCTCTCAGCCTTGTGTTAGGCCATTGTTCTGTCCGTCTATTCATTTATCCATTCTGTTAAGCATGACACATGTATTAACACAGTGTGGATCCTGGAGCTATGTGTTCTC
This sequence comes from Salvelinus fontinalis, assembly GCF_029448725.1. Taxonomy (NCBI): domain Eukaryota; kingdom Metazoa; phylum Chordata; class Actinopteri; order Salmoniformes; family Salmonidae; genus Salvelinus; species Salvelinus fontinalis. The sequence continues at coordinate 64,018,393 of NC_074668.1, forward strand.
TTACCATATGCCTGGGTTTCTAGGCCCTCTTCTCCAGTAAATGACCATTCTGACTGTTATCTCACAGTTTACCAGTAGAGGGCGTCATCACCCTTTCGGCATTTTCAATAGTCCTTTTGACTACGGTGCATTTTTGCAAATTACTGTAAAATATATACGTTCTCATACAAATAATGATCTAATCAGTTGTCACAGATATAGAGAGTCGTGCTGACCCGATGCTGTTGTATAAATTGTAGCATTTACCCATCCCAATATTATTATTTTTGCATAACACATGTAATGCTTTTCCTAATGGTAGGATTCCTTACATTATATTGATAAAGTATGTAGTCTACAGCATTGACCAGATAGTATTTATTTAAACAGTATTGACCTGGTATGATAAACAGTAGTTGTTTTTGGCAGACACAAGTGGAATGTCAACGAGGTCCTTGGGTTGGCTGGTGAGGTGCATCTGTTTTGCACCCGAATGGGAAATTAAAACCGAGAGGAAGTTATGAGGAATCTATAAAGTTGGCCTGGAAATCTCCCGCCCGCAGTGGCAGTTGTTGGGGGAGACGAAATGTCATGCTTAAATAATAACATTCCAGGTGGCTTAGTTAATGAACAGTGAAAATCAAATATGGGGCTTAATCTGTAACTCATTACTGGAAGTTTTTTTTTTGAAAGAGAAGAAGGGAAATCACAAGGAGAAGCCACCCTTGAGAGACCAGAGACTTTTTATGTAAAGAAAAACATTTGTTTGTTTATTAGGTGGACTACGACAAGATATTTTGTTTAGGGGCGGAGGGGGAGGGGCTCCGTATGTTAGACATTTAGGATGCCATTGGCTGCGTTCCAAAATGAAGCTGTTGATAGACATTTAGTCTGATTCCTTAGTGAATGGCTGAGTAATGATAGATGTATGCGTGAAGCATAGATGTAGACATAGAATAGTATAAACCATCCGGCTGTTCCGCCATATAAAAAGCATACATGGCATACATAGGCTTAGTCTGCCATCTAGTGGTCAAAGTTGGCTCTGACAGTATTTCTTGAAGACTGTGTCGTGGTACAGAACCATGCAGATGAGACTGCAAATGATGGGCAGAAGAGTGAAGCTCTCTCTTTAAGAGATTAAAGCAGTTGTGTGCAGTATGTCTTGAAAGTTAACACCCAGAGATGAACGTTTTAATTTGTTGATGCGTCTGGCATAGGATCTTTCAAGTGTGAATGAAGATTGCTTGCAACTCAGACGAGCCCTGAGAGCTACTTTAATTCTCGTTAGAATCTTCATCTGCCTTTTTCTAAACTGTTTGACATATACGTTTTAAGTGAACGGACAGTACATCTTGATTTGAGAGTGACGGTGTGATTGTGTGCCTAATACAGAGAGAGTAGGTGTCAGCGTAATTGCTCTTTACGAAGTCAGAATGATGATGTTTTATCCTATTTTTAGCTTTCCCGTTGCTCTGCGCCAACTCTTCATTTCATTTCGATATCTTCCTTGTGACAACACGATCGATTAAAAGCGATTTTCATTTCATTTTGTCAGTTTCATAACGGCACTTTAAAAGAACATGACATGGAGACGTGTTCGGTAGATTCTATTGCCAAAAAATGTCCTCTAGAAGTTGTTGAGGCAAGGGAACTGTGCAAGGAAACAGGGATTGTGTTATTTAGCTCTCACACTGTTGCAGAACTTAAAGATGAGCATGTTTCACTGTCTGGGATTCAAACGTATAGTATAATTGCTCACATGATCACCAAGTTATCACGCTTATCTAGCACACAAACTTGCTTGGGAAAAGTATGGAAATCATTTTACTGCTAGTGTCTCATACCATTTTTAGACTGCAACCTTTGCTAAACACCTCACGACCTCACCTCTGAGTCCCTGTTAGAGGCCTAGCATACATTTGAACCAAGTTCAGCATTTATTTTATTTAGTCATCTCAATGTTAGTCTAGAAGTTTGTCAGTCATATATGTGTAATGCTAATGCTAAATGTTGGTTCCTGAACAGAATGTCAGTTTCTGTTTTGCTCTTACTTCACCCTTTGTGATGTTTGTTACAGTAAGAGGTGGCCATTTTGTGTGTATAACTGCTATGCTATGTTTAGTGTCAGAATGGTTGTGTTGTGGCTGTGGTGGGGTCCGGGGCAGTTTTGTTAATCTGCGTTTGTTCTCTTAACTGTAGTTCATCTGTGGGTAGGAGAGGAGGAAGGCCATGGAGCCCTGGGCCCCGCGCTGACCCTCGACCCTAACCTCGCGCTGCCTAACCTAGCTGACACTGAGATGCACGACGCAGCCTCTCTTAACAGAGACTAACTCCCGCCCGAGCACCCGGCTGGAGCAAGGCAGGAACATGATGATGATGATGATGATGGTGATGATGAAGGAACACACTATATCAAAGACTTTATTTAAAACATGCTACGATCAAACAAGAGAAGTCATTCAAAAGGAACTATGAAGGAGTGTTTCTGCCCTGTGTGAGGACGGAGAGGAGACTGAGAGACAGACCTGCTGAAAGGACTTGTAGAGGCCACTGGATGTGACGCTCAGCAAAGTGACAGACAGACAGCGACTTTAGCCATTCTGTTTCCTGTCCTCTCATGGATGACTCCTCCCTCCATCTTCTGTCTTCTTCATGTCTCTCCTTTGATTTTATGTTTTTGATGAAACTACCTGCTAAATGACAGTCCCTAACACAGCCCTACTATGACACATTCCTTGATCCAAGATGGCGTCCATCATTGTTGACAAAAAAAGAAGAAGATAATATTCAGACTGAACTGTTGTGCTGACCTGTGCTTCACCTGTACGACAGACTCTCTCTCTCTCTCCTATCAGACCCAGTACCAGACAGGTATTCAATGACCCCTGGATCACAGTAATGGTATTGTCCCTGGACTGTACCATTCCCACTCTTGTCCTGCTGGAGCTGTAGCTTAACACGCTCCTTTTGACCAGACCAACCATCTATGGAGACCAAGCACACTTATTGCCACGCACATTTTAGTTGCTATTTTCGACCCTGTTTTAGGGCCCAACGCTCTGCGTGTCAAAAACGAACTAACAGGGGGAAGAAAAAGGACAAACAAAAAACTAAACCAGAAGTATGACATTCTCTGACAATCTTTTCCTGTGCTAGCTAGCTAAGCGAGAGCAGTAGTTTTTCAGATATGACTGGGATGTTAGTAGATGTGACCACGAGAAGAGAAAGCCTGAGCATTGTACAGTATAGTGTGAGGATGGACAGAGGACTGAGGATCCTCACCCCACCCCCTCCCCGTAACAGAAACAGGACTGAAGTGAAGATTCTTGTCTCGCTCTATAATCACAGAGCCTGTAGATGCTCAGAACTAAATGTAAAAAGAGAGGAGTACAAAAAAAACGAAAACAAAAAAGGTTGTTTGTGAAGAGCAGAAAGTGTTGAAGTGACAGTAATAACTAGTTTACACGCCCTTGTCCTGTAGGTAAACATAGAGCTTGAAGAGAAGATATCGAAAACGAAACGGGATTGTATTTTCTCCCCTTTTCATCTCTCGTATTGACTTCAAGGACTATAGTGTTGCAAATGTTTGTAAGATACTGCCACCAATCAATGTTGCAAAGTGTTACTGACTACTGAAACGGTTTGATGTATTAACTTTTTGTTTTTTAAAGAAGAAAAAAATGGAAAAACAAATATTGTCTAGCCTTAGATACAGTCATCCGTTGTTGCTTTGACGAAGCTAGTTGTTTTAGATGGTAGGCCTTAGGGTTGATCCATTTTTCCCCCCAAAGTACTGTACTTTTTTGCCTTCTACATTTCAAAGAAAAAAGAAAAAGATTGACAATCTACTCATGTGCTCCAAACATACGCCCATATATACATAATACATTATGCATAGAAGGATTTTTTTTTCTTTTCCAAAAGTATTTTGCACTGTGATAGTATTATAAATCAGATCTATACAGTACAAAACTAGCTAACTAACTACAATGAAGGTGTGTGTGTGTGTCTGTGTTTCCCTTGACATTGTGAAATGTTTCTATGTCCTCTTGTGAACCCTGAGAATTCTAATGCGGTGTGTATAGTGCACATATATACAGTACATGGCTTTGACAAAAATGTTATCATAGTGCCAACCCAAGGCATGCAAGTCACCTGTGTGGTCATCATTTACATACTGTTTGTTACTAAAGCAGAGTGATGATCGATGCTCAAATTCCACATCGGGTTGAAATTCAACTCCACACACAAAAAAAAAGCCCGTTTTTAATTTGCTTTTCCTGACTTTAGAATTCCCAATTCCAAAATATGAAGGAGGGAAAAAAAGGATGAGAAATGAAAACAAAAAGTGGTATTGTAGGGAATTAAACAGGGTGCTGAGAAGTGGATTGTGGGACAGGGTCTGAGTTAACCAATCAGAGGGCCCGGTCAGTCCCATAGTGATGCCCTCTCTCCCCTTCTCTCCGTTGTGTGGTTGTATAGCTGAGAGGTTAATATTAACTGTCTGGCTCTCTCTGAACCGGTATATGAGCATTCCACGTACGAACCTGTCTTGTGAGCTGAAAACCTTTTGTTTGCTGTATTCTCATGGCAGATGCTTCGTTTTGTAACTACTGAACTGTACTTATAATAAAAATAAAATGTATTCAAACTATAACGGATTGTTGTCAAGCGATGGATTGTTTCTTTTCCCCCCCACAGGATAACAGTCACTTAGGAGAAAATAAAGCATCACAATGCCAGTGTTCAGTGAACAATAGTCTGAATATGTCACTCCCTCAAAACTATTCCGTTTCCAGTCTAGTCCTTAATCCCAGAGCTTCATGGACTATGCTCATGCTGTTGAATAGGCTACAATACAAACTAATTGTGGTAGGCCTATATGATATTGTCATCCACCACAATCAACAAAGTCACCTCACTGCATTGGATGGAGAACTGTCCTATGCACACTCAGATAGTTTAGACTAGCCATCAACTTCCACCCCTAATTCACTCAGGCACAAGCTAACTGAAAATGGTTTACACACTCATGCAAACCAGGGAGACCCACAATGGACCTACATCCCGTCTGATACACACACACACACACACACACACACACACACACACACACACACACACACACACACACACACACACACACACACACACACACACACACACACACACACACACACACACACACACACACAGACACACACAGACAGACACACAGACACACGCACAGACAGACACACACACACAGGCACACACACACACACACACACACCGAAAGAAAGATCAGTGTTCAGCTGAGAGCACTTCTCTTGACTGTTGTTGGTGAAGCGCTTGTTATATTGCGCTGAATGATGAGCAATATAAATGATGTATCTTTCTCCTCTCTCCCTGACTTCACTGTTAAGTGCTGTACAAGGAAGTAGCCGGAGGGGATACAGTGCTGACTGACTACAGAGCTGACCGTGTAGCACCAAACTGGCCTGTTCCTTGACAGCTCAGATGACTAGTTATGGTGTTGCTAACTGTAGCACTGTGCCCTTGGGCCAATGTATTGTTAATTCCAAAACACCATCAAGTCTTATTTCAGGGTGGGCAAATAATTGCTCTTCTCCTTGTTTTTTTCTTCTTCTATCCATCACGCAAAGTTGTTTTGACATATCGTGTGTAATTGGTTAGTGTGTGTAGGTGTGTGTGTGTGTGTGTGATCTAAGACAGATAGTGCTGTGATATAATTTTTCACAGGTCCATTACCGAGTTGGAGGGTGCTGCACTTTCCACCCCCTGAGGTCGTGTTCGTCTCCTCTAAGGAATCTCTCTATTTCCCATAGCAATGTCGTAGGCAGGAAAGGGACAGTATCAACACATTCAAAAAGATTAAACTTCCTTACCCACATCAGAAGTACACGTCGCGCAAGTCCGCTTTGTTCCCCTGGTTCTAGTCTGGGATGTTTTTGAGGGGGAAGTATTTTAGGTTTTTATTCCTCCTCTTTGGTGGTACAGGCTGAAACCTGATCCAGGTCTGGTTGATGGGATCCATATTTGAGTTGACCTAACGTCAGGACCCAGCGGCTGCTGAGCCTGCTGGGAAGAGGCCCAGGTCAATGCCTGACTAATTTTTAAACGGATCAGCTGCACTGCACCAGATGTGGGGGGCGCTTGTGATGCGCGGAATCTGGTCCTAATAAAACTCACATCCGTAGAAAGTAACCATTGGACATAATTATTTTCTCCTTCTGTCTCTGGTAGTGAATTGTATTATTTTTTTATTTTTTATTTAACTAGGCAAGTCAGTTAAGAACAAATTCTCATTTACAATGACGGCCTAGGAACAGTGGGTTAACTGCCTTGTTCGGGGGCAGAACAACAGATTCTTACCTTGTCAGCTCGGTTATTCGATCTAGCAACTTTTCGGTTATTGGCCCAACACTCTAACCACTAGGCTACCTGTCGCCCCAAACGAAATAGTGTTTAAAGGAAGGACGTGTTGTATGGTTACAAATCAGACAGTCCCTAATCACAACCAGGATATTCATGTGTGTGTGTGTGTGTGTGTGTTCACCTACTGTGAATGTGATCGTGCACGTGTCACTGATTAAAGAACACATCAGGTCTTTTTCCATTAGATTCTGCTCTTATGTCTTTTCATTGCTTGATGTTCTGTGATGCGTCATCAGTTTGCCTCATGACCCTGTTCAGAGCTTGATGAACAATTCTCCTCCCTTCATTTCGTATTTTTTCTCTCTCACACATCTCTTGTCTTGCCGTTGTCTCTCTCTCTCTTCCTCTCTCTCTGCATCCATTTCCTCTTTCCTTTTCACGCCATATTGTGCTGCAATGTGTGCAGCGGCGATTGATGTGCTTAAGATGATGGTGCGGCTCCGTTCAAGTGTGCCAGCAGTTGTAACTGGGCAGATGGTGACCTCCAGTTGAACCTGTCCTTGCGCTCATTTGTTCAGCTGTGGTTAATTTCACAGGCCTCCATGTTGCAGGCGTCTCTGCATTATGCACTGCTCCACCATGGCCACTAGAGGGCGGTAAAGACCAGCTTTTACCACATCAAGAGGCAACTAGCTGCTCTCTGCCTTTGTTTTCACATTGCACTGAAAGGACTGACTCACGACTATAATATCATAGAATAACAATACAATTAAAATAAATGAAACGAATGCTACAATAAATGGCACCTTTTGTTCTGAGCAATTTGATCCAACGTTAGCAACCACGTAAACCACAGTGTAGAATAACCAAGTCTATTTAATGTTGAACATATATGCTGATGAAGAGGCTAGTTACTTATGATCTGTCGTTTGAATGCTACCCATCTGTAACCATAAGACATGGTTGTACAATCTGGGCTTCTCAGACTGTGCTTGGCACTATCCTCATAGACAGGGAAATTGCAACGTTGAGTTATTTCAATTTGAGAAACACCGGAACTCTTTTGGGATTTCTAAGTCTAAACTGTAACGCTCTTCAATAATAAACACACACCCACACATACCCACCCACCCATACACACCCACACCCATCTACACCCACATCCAGACACACCCACATCCAGACACACACGGGTCATCTCACCACATAATGTCGTCTCTTCTGCTCAATCAGTCTAGACAATCCCTGCATATTTACAGTACACTGGAATGCTGTTTATATTGTACTGTATGTACTGTAGAGTGTAGAGGAATATCTCTCTAAACACACACACACACACACACACACACACACACACACACACACACACACACACACACACACACACACACACACACACAGAGACACACACACACACACACACACACACACACACACACACACACACACACACACACACACACACAGAGAGACACACACACAAACACACAGTCCCCTGGCCTCCTGTTTCCTGGTAAATGTGTCTCTGTGCTTGTCTCAGGCTCTGGCTTATGAATCGATGATCATGTGGTGTAAGGGAGATAGATGGCTTTTAGCTCCATCTTGTCTCCTCTAATTGTAAAATATTAGTTACATTAGACTCTGCCTTGTGATTAATGGAACTTATTTGGAGGTGGCCCTCTCCTGGCCCTCCCCTTTCCAAAGTCCCCCACTGACTTTTGAGAATTGAGTGATTTCACTTAAAGCAGACAAATAGGGCTCTCTCTCTCTCTCTGAGAGGAAGAGAGAAGAGAGAGGCCGAGCAAAGGGAAGAGAGAAGGAGGGAAGGAAAATAAGAGAAGGGAGGGTGAGGAGGAGGAGGAGGACAGAGAGAGATAAGGACAGGCAAAGCTTGCATGGGGGAAAGCACTGACGATAAGGTTTAAAAAGTTATGCCAGAAAAAATAAGCCAAGAAATTTAAGCTTTGCAGGAAATAAAGCTTCGCCAGATTCATACCGTGTAACACATTGCAGATCACACGCTGAAAATACAACCCGATCTCACAGAGGGAAGTGAAGTCTTGATCTTGTTCTAAACCTGGTCGTCACTGAGAAAGGTACGTATATTCATCATAACGGACTGTACTAAGAATGGTGCTTTCCAATAAACCTCAGCCCAGTCCTCTTGCCTTGGAAACACAGTGGCTGTTATTGATACCCGCAGACCACTTAGCCGTGCTGGGAACATGTTTGTGACAGCCGAGACCGGGTTGCCCTTGTAATGTCTGCCATAGGAGAGAGATAGATCATGTTGCGGCGATATGAGCACCTTGTAGGGGACTTACTCCATACGGCAACTTTTCCATCCCGGCCCTCCTCTGTTCCTGAGTCCATGGGAAGTGCGATGTTTTCATTCCTCCTCTCTTCTGTTGTTTCTTTTCTTCTTTTCTCTTAATTGGCTCAGAGGCCTTGAGCAGCACCTGCCATGTATCGGGGCGAGCTGACATGATCTGCTCTGTTTAGGACACCGTCTCCTCTGGCTGTTCAGCTCCCACGGTTAGCCTGACACACATATCACTCTCTGTTCTCTGTTAGCCACTACTTCAGTCACAACGCTCCTTTTCGACACGGGTTCGTTTTATCAGCCTTTTTTTTTTATCCTTCTTTCTAGAAGGTCAACAGGAAGTTTGCACAAGGCTTATCTGCCATATGAGTGGTTTATTACCTTTTAGTCCAAATGAACTCCTACTCTTTTTCACTCCCTCTCTTATTGTTTCTATCTTCTCCGTTTCCCGTACACAAGCACACAGAGACTACACTCTTACAGACGTGGACATCCATTAGCTGTCTGCAGTGACAGGTCAGCAATAGATTGGTGCTGGAGTAGAGATGAACACTCCTGAACTGTCCATCCCCAGGCCAGCGCTTCTGCTCCCGGGCACATGCATGCAGAAACACATACATGCGTGCGCACACACGCACACACATACACACATGGACACACACGTGCAAGCGCACACACACATACGCACCCATACACACGCGCACACGCACACACGCACACACTCACACACTCTCACACACGCACCCATACACACACACACACACACACACACACACACACACACACACACACACACACACACACACACACACACACACACACACACACACACACACACACACACACACACACACACACACACACACACACTGACCTGGTCCTGCTGAGACAAGCTGACATACAGGCCATCATCACATGATGAATTTACTGCTCCGTACCCTTGAGCCCCAACAGTCCTCAGCCAATCACAAGTGGGAGAGGCCCTGGTTTGTGTCTGCTCAACAGAGAGGACACTGACACTGCAGGTGCAGGTACAGAGGCTCTGACCACTGGAGAAGTTTGACCTTACAGTATGGGGTTTATAGTCCTAGCTGAATGGCATCTACAGACACTAAGAAAACAACTGTTTTAGTGGAATAGAGACAAAGAAGGAGAAAGTGGGTGAGAGAGAGATAGAAAGACTCACTATTTTGAGGAACTTATTAACAGCTCCTTCTGGTACAGCAATTAATAATCTAGTTCAGTATTTAACATGGGACTGAATCCCCAGTGACGACTTTTTAGCTTTCTTTGATGCATCAACACCCCCTCCCCTCTGCCTCTCCATAAGTGTATTCCTTAGTGTTATGTGTGTGTTGGTTTTTCTAGTTAACCAGAGAAATAGACCAGATCGCTATTCCCCGAACTTCAGCCCAATTTTACATCAACACACACAGACTTCTGAAACCTCTTAATACTGTCTTAATACTGTGGAAAAGTCAATCCCTCCAGGGCTTTGGATATAAATACAAATATTTTTGGTAAATCAATACATGTACCTTGAATCAGAGTAAAAATTATAGGTCTTTAATGTTTGAATAAGGTAGACCAGGGTTCCCCAACTGGTGGCACGTGTGCCAAATTTGGCCCGCGGGTGGTTTTATTTGGCCCCCAATGTTTTCTGCGCAAAAATAAAATATTATTATTAATTTTGGGTAATTTTCATTGATGGACATAAAAGACTGTAAAAGCACCAAGAAATCAGCTCCAAGTGATTTACATTTTGGAAATCTGTTCCCAAGTATTCCCTTGCATAATAGAGAGACACATGTTCATATACAAATGTAAGCAGGGTTTGAAATGATGTTTTAGTCAAATATTATATCTGGTTGGGCTTTGTGTGGTCCATTTGTAATGATGTTCCAGCCCCATGACCATCCACTCAAGAAAAAAACGACCAACATCAGAATCTAGTTGATGATCCCTGGGGTAGACATTCTAATGCTTTTTCCCAGTCATTACATTTTCATGTCTGATGTTTACGGATCCATGCCACCGATGAATGGACGCTACTGTAACGTAGAGCTGGGACGATAAACCAAAAATGATCGACCCCGACCGTACCCTTCACCTATCGCAGGCATTTTGCTGATAGAGTTCATTACAAAAAGTAGCCTATACTAGAGAAATGTGACACTTGAAATTAAATACATTTTAGATACCTTAATAGAAAATGACTCAAGTAAAAGTGAAAGTCACCCAGTAAAATACTCCTGAGTGGCGCAGCGGTCTAAGGCACTGTATATCAGTGTGTCACTACAGTCCCTGGTTCGAATCCAGGCTGTATCACATCCGGCCATGATTGGCAGTCCCATAGGGAGGCGTACAATTGGCCCAGTGTCGTCCGGGTTTGTCTGAGGTAGGCCGTTATTGTAAATAAGAATTTGTTCTTAACTGACTTGCCTTTTTAAACAAAGGTTAAATAAAAAATTCAAAAAAATACTACTTCAGTAGAAGTCTGAAAGTATCTGGTTTGAAATGTACTTAGTGGTGGAAATGTACTCAATTGTCATACTTGAGCAAAAGTAAACGATATACATCAAATTCCTTAAGCAAACCAGACGACACAATTTCCTTATTATTATTATTTTTTGAGAGCCAGGGTCACACTCCAACACTCACACATAATTTACAAACAAAGCATTTGTGTATAGTGAGTCCTCCAGAACAGAGGCAGTACAGATGACCAGGGATGTTCTCTTGTTAAGTGCATGAATTGGACCATTTTCCTGTCCTGCTACGCATTCAAAATGTAATGAGTACTTTTGGGTGTCAAGGAATATGAGTAAAAAGTACATTATTTTCTTTAGGATTGTAGTGAAGTAAAAGTAAAAGTAGTGAAAAATATTAATAGTAAAGTAAAGTACAGATACCCCAAAAAACGACTTAACTACTTAAGTATTTTTACTTAAGTACTTTGCACCACTGAATATGGGTGATTGTTAATGGGACAACTGTGGTGAACATTAATATTAGATGAGGGCAGTGGGAAAGTAGGCCCCTAAATGGCAGGTAATTCCAGAACAAGACGAGTAAGCAGCCAGTACTTTGCAATAAACTTGAAAGTTGTAATAAACTTGTAATAAACTTGAAAGTTGTATTAAACTTGTAATAAACTTGAAAGTTTATTGCCACGTACTGTCCCCCTACTCGTCTTCTTTTCTTGTTATAAACTTAGCGTTCTATTTACTGTTATCGCATCAATTCAAACAATTTATTGCAATAAGTATGTTTGTCCATATCACCCAGCTCGAAAGTACACTTAGAAAAAAAGGTACTATCTAGAACCTAAAAGGGTTCTTCGGCTGTTCCAAAAGAAGAACCCTTTGGATAACCATTTATGGTTCCAGGTAGAACGCTTTTGGTTCCAGGTGGAACCTTTTTGGGTTCCATGTAGAACCCTTTCCAGAGCGGTTTCTACCTGGAACCAAAAACGGTTCTCCTATGGGGACAGTCAAAGAACCCTTTTGGAACCCTTTTTTCTAAGTATACTGTAACGCTTAGAAATGATGTGTAGGATGCCCCAGCCAGGGTTACAGGTCAGGATAAGGGGGTATAGGTGTATAGGTTGGACATAGAGTGTGAGGTGGTACTCGGGTGTTTGGGAGTGCTGTTTGCTGACTAAACTCTGAGCCTTTACAACACGCAGGTTATTATTGGCCGACAGATGGTGCATCACATTTTACAGCTCACACCTTCTGTGGCTCTCTCTCTCCCCAGACGCAACTCCCCCGCCCCCCCCCCCCCCCCCCCCCCTTCAGAGGAATGGAGCATAGCGCTACTCTTTGATACACAACACTCCCTCTCAAACCCATACACAAACACAAACACACACGCTCACCTCTCTCGGTATGTGTCTCTTATAGGGACTCGAACACGGTCATTTTTTCTCTGTTTGTCACTCCCATTCTGTACATATCCACGGCAGCACACAAACATACACATAATTCTGTCATCACATATGTTTACATATAGGGATACTGTATGTTTCCTTATACTGTACATTAACAGTTCCCATGTTTTTTTCTTTACATCCCAAAGAAATGTATTGCTTTCCTCCTTAAAGGGATACTTTGGGATTTTGGCAACGAGGTCCTTTATCTACTTCCCCAGAGTCAGATGAACTCGTGGATACCATTTTTATGTTTCTCCGCTTTTGAAGGAAGTTGCTAACTAGCGCTAGCGCAATTGCTAACTAGAGTTAGCACAGTGACTGGAAGTCTATCGGTATATGGCTGACGAAACTAGCTCTAAATTCCTTCATACTGGACACAGAGACATAAACATGGTATCCACAAGTTCATCTGACTGGGGAAGTATGAACTTGTATGAACATTGCCAAAATCCCGAAGTATCCCTTTAATAATGGTGTAAATATATATAGAAATTCAAACACAGCAATACAAAAGGCTATTTTAAAGTTGGCGACAAGGTTTCCCTAATACAAGTAAAAATGGTTGGCTTGGTTATCTTTACTTGTGCCATTCTTTATTTCTACACTTAGGGGAGAGTGACGTAAGTCATGCCAAAATGATTAGTTGAGCCACACCTTGTTTCTTGGAAACCATACACAATTTAATCATGTGACCAAATATTTAGGAAGAGGTTGTCATTTCATGGAGTTTGTGAAGGAAGAACCCATGTGGCCTTGGCGACAACGTTTGGCGACAACGTTTCTCTAATATAAGTGAAAAAGGTTTGGTTTGGTAAACTGTACTTGTGCCATTCTTTATTTCTACATTTAGGCCCAGTCCCAATATCTCCCCTTAGCCCTCCCCCTCGTTTTCAAGTGTCCCTCAAAAACAAAGCAACTGATGGTAGGGAGAGGTAAATAACCATAAGGAATGGGACGTCACTTGCACACAGCAAACGCCGTCAAAGGTTAGCCTACCGTGCAATTCATTGACTACGAGCCTCGTGTTTTTCCACAATGCCTGTAATGACGGCAGGAATAGCTTTCCTTATATGTCATGCAAATAATATGTACTTACCATATGAGCAACAAATGAAAACTGCAAAACAACAATGTGCCATAATGTAGCCATATTCTGGCTGCTGTGGCTGTGGTTCAACGTAGAGTAGTATTGAAGCAGGAACATTCATTACATAATAGCAATTTGACATGTAACAGTCACATTTCCTTCACTCAGTCATGATTAATCAGTGGAAGCAATTAAAACCACTGTTCTGCACTAATATTTATACCAAAAGTGTAAGGGCCCATACACAGATTGTCTACGTAGCTACACATCCATAGGCATACAGATATTTTTATCCTCCACTACACAATAAGTAAGAAAATAGTTAGTGCGTTACTTCGGCTGCATTAAATGACAAATATCTTCAATCTCTAACGTTGACATCACTAGCTACAATAAAGAACACTGACAAGTGATTGACTTCGATTTTCTTTTTATGAACAGCAAGGCAAGCTTACAAAATTGCTCATTCAATTTGCAGTAAATGCATCCACTTACAGCCACTGGGTTTCACAAGATGAAAGCCTGGTTTGCTGGTTTGCTCAGGAGTCCCTAAAACATTAAAAGGATAGTTCACCCGTTTACAAAATGACACATTGGTTTCCTTACCCTGTAAGCAGTCTATGGACAAGGTATGACAGCAATCTGTGCGTTGGTCTTGTTTCCCTGGTGCATTTTTAGCACACATGCTAAAACGTTTTGGCATTTGTGGCACAAATCCCATTCAAGTCATGGTACTGATATTAGCATTTATCCTGTGTCATGTTCAAATCATCTAAATGGGACTTTGTTGAGCTTCACAATCAGTTGGAGATACTTTTGGATGATTTGGACATGATGCGTGGAAAATGCTTATATCGGTACCAGGAATTGGATGGGATTTGTGCCGCAAATGCTAAACATTAGTATTTGGAAACAGTGCCAGGGAAACTAAACCAAAGCATGGATTGCTGTCATGCCTTGACCATAGTGCTTAGAGGGTAAGGAAACCAATATGCAATTTTGTAATTTGGGTGAACTATCCCTTTAAACAACACAAATTACAATTCATTCAAATGTCAAACGCTCATATAGCAATGTAAATGTATAGCTAGCTGTCTAATGTTACCTAGTCAGGTAGCTTGTTAAAAAGCAATTTTCGTAAGTTATTAACGTTGTGAGAAAGAAATATGCATAATCATTTGTCTCTACATTAACTATCATAGTTATTTTATGATGTTAAAATTACTTATATTTGCTTCAATTCTAGTATTTTTATCCGATAATATTCTTAAAGCAACTCTCCAGGGTTGGGTAACAGAGCTTCATGGGAATTTTGGGAAACACTTGATGGAAAGTTCGCATTTCGATTCGCTTTGTTTGGAGAGCCGACTACGCTTCGCTCAAAGTTGAATTGGGATACCACTATGACTCGATGGGGCTCACAGGATTGCGCAAAATTAAGTGGGATGGCTTAAGGGGAAGGCTGGGGGGGGGGGGTATTGTGCCACGGGGTTGTTGAGACACCACTTCTTCTCCAGTCAACCATATACACAATGAATCATGTGACCAAATAATTAGGAAGAAGTCATCCTTTCATGGAGTCTGAAGGAAGAAACCACATGGGCAAATTGGTAAGCAGTAGGTCCAAAAGATTTTCACCAAGTCAAATGAATGTATTGTGTTATAGGTTTCATGATGCTTGTATCTAAACCAAATTAGATCGTTTTAAGAGTGTTTTATACATCAGTTCGGGTATCTGTAAGCTACAATATGAGGTCCTAAAC
This sequence comes from Salvelinus fontinalis, assembly GCF_029448725.1. Lineage (NCBI taxonomy): Eukaryota > Metazoa > Chordata > Actinopteri > Salmoniformes > Salmonidae > Salvelinus > Salvelinus fontinalis. The sequence continues at coordinate 64,033,860 of NC_074668.1, forward strand.
CTAGCATGAAAGTGTATCATTGTAGCTGTGTGCGCTAATATAGTCAAATGGTTGCTTTTGGGGTAAATTGTTTCATTTGGCAAAGGGCAAGTTGAGCCAATGGCTCAACATACCCCATACAAATGATGATCACATTTGGTCAGTTTTATGCATAATATGCATAGTATTTTTGCAGTTTATTATGCATATAAAGTCCCGCTACTGTATTTGTATTGTTACAGAGCAGACATCATCATGCCCTGTGTATACACATGTAAAACACGCAGGGATCTAGCTCGCCTTAAGATTCTCGAGAGACCAGCCAAGGAAGTGAGAGAAGGGGAGAAGTCCATTCGAGCAGCGGCAAGGGATGAATAAAATCTACCTTATGTCGCTGAAGAGGTACGTTGACAAAGGAGAAAACAAAACGTGCACCTGTGCGATAGAGAAGCTATGGCAGAGTAGCAGAGGCACCAATGTCTGACAACATGGAGTCTGAGCCTGCTAAATATATCAGAAATCTTATGGACCAGTTTCATGGTCTTAGTAGCATCAAATACATCTTACCCCAAGGCTTACCCTGTCCCGATGTTCAATTTACCCCATACCCGGGGTAAGTTGTGCCAAGAGAACACTTTTTTTTGGACAAGCTACGTTTTCAAAACGGTTCTGATTATTTCCAGCGATACACAACATCCTAACGTGCATGTAGATATCTTTCTTAGAAAGAATACCATATTTCCCTTGACGTGGTGATGCTGAATGTACATAATAACTCATCGTGCCCCGCTCTCCCCTATCACACCAATGCGATAACTGGTCAATCAGTGTGTAGTGCAGACTGTAAGAGAGTGCATGTTAGAGTACCTGTAATGTGTGTCATGCTTCTAAACCCTTAATAACACACTGGGCGGAAATGAGACAGACTAGCCCCCCCCCCCCCATAGCCTTTTCCCTTCATTGTCAGGGTAGAATGACTGTTTGTGAGCATCTGAAAGTCATTAGAGGTTCTGCAGTCTGTCAGGTGCCAACACACACAAACACACAAACACACGCACACACGCACGTGCACACGCACACACACACACACGCACACATGCACACACACACACCTCATACTTACATGGACACACACACACACACACCCTCACAGACACACACACACACAGAGATACACGCTGAAAGTGCTGAAGCCCAGCAGCTTCTTTCTGCTGTGCAGGGCCTGGGGATTCGTCATGTGCTGATGAGCTGCTATAACAATATATGAGCGAATCACAAGCAGTCTGCAAATGAATCATTTCCCCCCTCTCTCTTCCCTCCCTCACACCCTCGCACACACTCGCACACACTTACGCACACACACTTGCTCTGTTCGTCAGGCTTCGGGGAGAGGGGCTTCCTGCCTACAGACGTAGGTGAGGAGTGCTCTCTCACAGATGGTAGCACTGGCATCAGATGGAGTTTATATAAGAGCGGTTTTGATTACGTGCCAAGGCACTGTCGTGGGAGACTGTGTGTCTGTGTGTTGTCTTCGTGGACATGTGAACATTTTAGCGTACGTTCATGTGCGTGTTTGCGAACAGATTTGTGTGTTTGAACGTATGTGTGCGAGAATGCTTCGGTCAATGTGCGCGTACAGGTTTGTCTATGCGTTGTTCCCGTGTGGATCATAGAGGGAGCCACCAGAGGGAAGCAGTCGTAAGGCTGTTACACTTCGACGTTCACTAGGAGAGAGAGAGAGAGAGAGAGATGTTTGAGTGGAGAGGGGGAAATCGGGGCTATGGCAATAGAGGAGAGATAGGATCATAGCAGCACCTCGTGGATCTCTCTCACTTCCCTCTCTGCGTGGAAACATGATCAGAGAGCGCCCTGCTCCATCCGCTTCACCACAGACAGCATCCAACACACCGCTGTGAGCTAGAGAGGGGTCAAAAGGAGCGAGCTACAGTACCCATCTGCTGCCACCCAGCAGTAGAGAGGCTGGCAAGGGAGGGGTGAGGAGGTGGAAGTAAAGGAGGAGGAGGTGAGAGTGAAGGGGAATGAGGGCGGTTTCCTCCTGCCTTTCTCTTCTCCGAGGCGTGGAGGAGGGAGGACCGAGGGGTAAGTAGGGGGCGCGGGCAGAGTGAGTAGATACAGTGGGTTGTTTGAGGAAGTCATGCGGTAGTAACCCAGCGCCCCCCCCCCCCCCTGTTCCCTCTGATCTCTACGCTCAAGGCCTTTGGGTGTTAATTAGGAGACCTAGATAATGCCACACTAATGAAAACAAGACCAGTGTTTTCTCTTTCTTTTCAGATAACGCTTTGGGTTGGGTTTTGAACAGTCTCTGGACACATACGAGAGAGAGAGAGAGAGAGAGAGAGAGAGAGAGGGATAGAAGGAGAACGAGAGCGAAAAAGAGATGGAAAGATGGAAAGACAGAGGGAGTGAAATGCGAGAAAGAAAAGGGGAGAGAAAGCGAGAGAAGGAATGAGGGGGAGAGGTTTCTGAGGTAAAACTATTTTTCCTGTTTCTTGTCACTCGGCACCTCCACACACAATGGCCCAGCGGAGTCTGTCATGAAGGGGAAAAGGAAAATCTCTCCTGTACAGTCAGCACTGTTCTACCTGCTGACCCATCGTGCGTGCACGCGCACACGCACACACACACACACATACGCACATACGCACACGTGAACATGCACACACACACACACACACACGCACACGCGAACACACACACGCAAACGCGCACACACACACACACACACACACACACACACACACACACACACACACACACACACACACACACACACACACACACACACACACACACACACACACACACACACACACACACACACACACAGCTCAATTCTGGTTTGCAGATCCCAACATGTTTGTGTGCAGATGTATGATCTATAGGGGGATTGAAGTGGGTGATGTGAGTAGGTGTGGGTTAGCACTTTAGAGAATCAGAAGAAGTGTTGGTATCTGAGGGAGGTGGTGGGTGAATCGGAGGGCATCATCTTGGGAATAATCCATGCGGGCGGTGCTGGTGTGTCTTTATGTGCTGGCCATTTGTTTGGGTTATCGGAGTGTGTGCAGGAGTAGGTGGATTAGATGGAAACTTAAGAAGCATGGCTGTCTCCATGCAGCTTGGTCCAGGCATCTGTCATTCCTCAGTCCAACACCACACACCCTATAAATCCCAGAACACACAGGCCAGAGTGACACCCTTCATTTCAACAACGTATGCAGAGATGCTGCAGGGAAGGGGGCGGTGGGGGGGGGTGGCTATATGTGTGTGTTTTCTTCTTTTGAAAGGAAGAAACTATTTAGTTTACAATTCAACCCAGGATAACCACCATATTCCTACAGTGTTATGCACGAATGGAATCGCTCTGGTAATCTCAGACCCAGCTTGCCTTTGTCTTCATATAGGACAGTCAACGTCATTATGTTTGTTCAAATTCTAGATTGTACTTTTTTTTATACCTTGGATAGACCCCGCTGCAACGTTAGAACTGATCTGTGTTTATTTTAAAAGTGCAGAAAAAAATAGAAAGATAGAAAAGGGAAGAAGAATAGAGTTGACTTGTTTGGGGCAACACTCGGTCCCCCTAAGTGTAAAATGGGATGAGATATTCTGCCTCACGGACTTAACGTAATGTAAGAGAGTGTGAAATTAAACTGCACAGGAATAAAAAGTGGCCTTCATTGTGTGTCGCCGGCTCGCTTATCGAAACATTCCGACAGCTGGAACATCTAAAGCTCCAAAAACGTGTAGCAATCTCCTTTGTGTAAGATCCTGAGCAGACATTGTGATATTTGAAAGCCACTGAGACTCCAAAGCCAGCGTAAGAATGGCAAACACAACGTGCCTCTAAATCCTGCCTCTTCGCGACAACACAATGTATCAGTGAGTGTGTATGTGTTTTGTGTACCTTTAATTCCTATCCTTCTTTCACGTCTCTACATTCCCTGCACCTACACGGCGTCTATAAACTCTGTTAATTTGATTTACCCCGTCTCAAATTGAATTGGAGAAAAAAAAGAATGACAGAATATGTACCGTTATTAATAATAACCGAAAGCGGTGTACAACAGAAAAGTGTCTGGGTTTGCGCTCTCGGGTGGATGAGCGAGATAAGTGAAGTCGGTTCCGATGGGCACGTACTCGACATCGCTCAAACAAACGGCGCAGGCTATTAAGGGGCCATTGTGTTTGCTGCAGTGAGGATCAGATCCAATTGGAGAGAGCGCGTGCAACTGTTGGGAGTGGTGAAGAATACAGCTTGTGCAGTACACCGCTAAAACACCGCAGCGTTCACAGGGAACCACTGCTGCTCCTCCTATCCAAAGAGAGAGCACTGAAAGAGTTTTAAAGACACATCTCAGGAGAGTACTAAAAGCTAAAGCACTGTGTAGTAGGCAGACGGTACAGTCGTATTCGGTGCCTCGGTGACAGAGCTCGTTTTACATTCTGCTAAAGTAATACCGAGTAATGATGAGGTGACTGACTGTTGTCTCTCTCTCTTGTTGTCCTCGCACAGGTCACGGAGGTCACGGAGGTCAGGGGGGTCGGAAGCCGTTCCAGTGCAGGTACTGCTCCTACGGTGCCTCTCAGAAAGGCAACCTGAAGACCCATGTCCTGTGTGTCCACCGCATGCCCTTTGACAACAGCCAGTACCCTGACCGCCGCTTCAAACGCTCCCGCGTCGACTCGGACGCCTCAGGGAACTCTGAGGATGGGACCACCAGCTATCCCATGGGAATTCATGGGGGCATGGCCGACCCCACTCTCTCTGGAGACCCCCTGCATCCATGACCGATGTCACATGGCATGGAGGTGCCAGCCTTCAACTCTACAACTACTGTACTAACTAGAGCCACATAACAGGGACTACTTACTTCGCCTACTCCCAGAGCACAGCCAGATAAAGGGGGCCATCAGTGGCTGTACTGTTTACCCAGAGCTCACAGGACATCCTCAGTGTGTACTAGGTCAGTAACAATAACATAACATGCATATAAACGACACATACCATGGGTTGAGTATTCTTTAAGATGGGTCCTGAAGAAATGCATCTATTCATTAATATAAAACTAGGTATAGATATGGTAAATGTAGTTATGTGACAAATAGTGGAGACGACTATATAAAAAAAAAGAAATAATAAAGAAAATATAGAAAATCTTTAAAATGACTTTTGTCCCCAAAAATTATGTTTTTATCAGAAGAATTATCCCGTAAACGATTTAGCGACAATTGGGGAAGATGGAATAGGATTGTTGAACACACCCCGCAGAACATGACACCGGCGGCTGCCTTTTGCAGAGGGCGAATGATGAGCAGCCAGTGGAGACTGGGGCAGGCAGCGGCAGTGGTGGGGGGGCCTTGGTGCCAGCCTGACTGGAGCTGTCATCGCAGAGGAAATCAATTCAATCCCCCCTCTCCCCTTTTTTCATCTTTCTCGACCCAGCAGTCCAGCCCCGTCCACTCTCAGCCCTCTGCCCCTACTGCACTACTGGAGTAACCTAACCCTGGCCGACATGTGAGGGGTCAAACTCAGTTCCATCAGCTGGCCAGAGTCATCCCCCCCCCCTTCTCTGCCTCTTTAAAATGACTCAAATCCAACATGGCCTCTGGAAGAAAAGAAAAAAAAATCTATGATGTATTTAAAGGAGCCATTAGAGTCACAGAGATGTGTTCTGTGCAATATTGTCATTTATTTGGATATCACCTTACCAGACACTGAGAGGTGGAGTTAATTCAATGTGTTTTATTTCATTTCAACTTTTATGTTAGGAGGTGGATGGTTGTTCTTTGAAATTGAAAGTGTAGATGGTGAAGATGTACATAGTGGAATTGGGACCTTTACAACTTGATGTACTGTAACTTAAGTCAGAGGTTGAATGTTTCGTTATATATGAAGACTGTGAATGTCACAGAACTTGTTTCCTAAGACACGATGCAGGACTATCTTCCTATAAGCTCTTCTAAAGCAGCTTCAGAATGAGCAATAATACATAGAGATTGTCACCCTGCTCCCTGTCTCTAATTGAAATGTATTAGTTACAAAATAGACAAAAGGACCTTTTTTTACAAATGTCTTTTCCAATTCATTTCTAGGTTTCGGACGAAGCATTTTGTGAGTCGTGGGGGGTAAACAGAAGATCATGCTTTTTATTGTGTTGGTATGGAGGCATGGGGGGATTTTTAATGTTTCTGATAAAGAGAAATGATCCGGACTTTAAGAAAGTCAATATCTTCCCTCACAGCCAAGGAGAGCTGAACACTTTAACCCCAGGGCCTTAACACCACAGCTATGCCTAAAGGAGTTTACAGTCCACTCAAATACACTGCTCCTATCAGTTGAGAGAGAGAGAAATAAGAAAAGAAAGAAAGAAAAATAAATAAATAAAGAGAGTATGGATATGTACAGAATGTTTAAATGGGGTCATTTGAATTAGGACTTTTCTGCCATTCAGCGATCTACTGACAGTGTTTTTTTGTTCATTTGCTTACCTAGCCTAGTTCGCACTGCCTTACTTCAAATCGAGTCGATCAATTTAATGCAACTGTTTGTATGATATCTACCATGAAGCCACAACATTGAGATACAACTGAAACGACTGTGGTGAGCTTTTAGGTTTAAATGCACTACTGTTTTCTTGGTGACTGTGCCAGTCGCTTGCTTTTTCGTGTGTGTATGTACGTGTGTGTGTGGGTGTGCCTACCTAACTATATTAGAGAAAAAATAACTTTTAAAAAAACGGAAAAATAAACTCTGAAGAAAAAAAAAATCACATTCCATTTCTAGCACTTTTCAGGTTTTCCAGTATATCTGTATGTTTCAAAGTATGCGATATGGCAAGAATGCTGTTTATGACACTGGAAACATTGTTTGCCATTCTCCGTGACGTGTTCGTCCATCCCTTACCACTGTTTACCTGCCCGCATTTCAAAATAACCCACGTTTTCCCTGAAAATATTTTGTTGTCATGACTCAATTAAGAAACAGACGCAAATGTACAATTAGAACTTGATCATCGCTGCGCTAACAGAGAAGATAAATCATTTCTATGTACTTCTCTGTGCGCTCTGTGTTCATGGCCATGATACTGTCCACATTCCTTAATAAAGTAAATGTCTATATTGGAGGTAAAGTAAGTAGAGGATTTTGTTGCTACTACTATATACTTACAACCAGTAGACAACTTTGTATTTAAATATTCCTACTGGGCATTATTTATTATTCTACATCGGTTTTACAGAAGAGGAAAACAATTCAGATTACGGTAAATCTACGCTGTATTTTTCATTCCAAAGTAATTTTGTTCATGGACTCTTTCTGCTGTCGGGATGTTGTAAAGTCTTTGAGGCAGTTCGTTTTATCCAGTGTTTTACGCAATAAAAAACCTCTACCTCTGGAAATACTGCCTTTGTCTGGTCCAACATGCACCATCATATTACTCTTGTGTTAGGTTAGGCCTTCCCTTGGTAATCCTAATCTTAGCAGTTCACAACTGAGCATGTAACTCCTCCCCTGCCAATAACACCTGATGTAATCCAGTTGTGCCTACACACCTACCTGTAGATGTGAGTACTATACCGCTGATTACTGTTATTACCACACACGCATGATTTGTTACTGTCAGCCTATAGACACTTACACATTCCAGGAAAACCTGCAGAACACAGCCACAGAACACACTGGTAGAGCTCATCCAAGGTGCCGTAATATTTTAAGACAGTCAAATTGAAAAGAAGCTGGTGATGTGTGGCGCCAAATGAGACTGAATGAGATAGAATGGCTTTCATAAACCGTAATGAGCACCACCTGTTACGTCTCGCCAGCAAAGCCATCACTATTACGCCTATAAAGAAAATGTAGGTCTGATACTTTGTATTTTTGAGTGTTAGTCTGCAGAGAGAGACTGAGTATATGAGGAGGAACTGGAGAGATACGCGAGGGGTAGAAAACCCCGTGAATTTGAAATGTTGTCCCCAGCGCGAGCACTTTTTACTGTTAATGGAGAAATACAGTGCGTGGCATGTTTAATAGGTTTCGTTTTTATTATACAGCGCCGAATAATTAACTTGGAAGCAGAGTGTCACATAGATTTATCTTTTAATTAAAATAGCGTGGTTCACGCATATTTGAGTGGTAGTCCAAATAAACGCAATATCCAAATTTATGTTTTGTTTATCTTCCTGTTAATTATCAGGAGATTGTTGGCTGTATAACCCTTCATCTTTTTTTCTTTAACAAAGTTAGGAGGTCTGTATCGCAAGCAATAAACCCTCACAGTCAGATTTTATTAATTTATGGGTAATTACGAGAACAGGGACGAATAAGGTGCTTAGAGTGATCCAGGCTCATTTTTATAAACAGTGATGAATGTGCATTGCTGGCTGGCACACAGAGACGATGAAAATAAGCATGTTTTTTTTTTTTTTATTGTTGGAAATTTGAATAATTGACAATATCTCTATTCCATCACAGGGCTGAGCATTGTGAAACAGCTAACCGAGCCTAGGACCGCACATACGCCCACTCACAGCATTCAACATACAACAATTCACATACAGTAAACACGCACGCACAAGCAGTCACACTTACATCCGTACTGTGTGCATTAGGTTCATTTTCCGTCGTTCCTGTCATATTGGTATAAGTGTATTGAGGGTGTCATGCTGTAGAACTGTACACTGTATGTTGGTAATGTGCTTAACGTCAGTCTGCTAGCTACAGTAATTGTTCCAATGTGAAAAGAGAACAGGCCGGTCCTCATCCCCCAGTGGAAAACCCTGTGTTCATCCCCTCCATCCCGCCAAGCCAAGCTTCACACTCCAGATAAGACCGTCAAAAGGGTGAGTGGCTGTGCAAATGGAATCTCCGCCGCTGTGAATGGTGGTGATGGTGATCTAATTTTGAGTGAGTGTTGTGTGTGTGTCCAGGCTTCCTCTCCTCTAACAGGGGGCTGAGCTGCTGGATCCACGATGTAGCATTCGTCTGGGTCGATGACTGTCGGCTAGATTCTGTAATCTGGCTGATAGCTCCATTAGTGTGGAGAGAGGGTTTGGGCCCGTCGTCAGTCAGTCTCTCTCTCCCACGTCTCCCATCACTGGGTGAATGTCCCTGGGCCAAGATATCCCACCTGATCCAGGGACTCAACAATGTGAATGTGATGTGGCTCATGGTCTAAGATGTTTCTACCTCTATAGGAGCCCCATAGGAGTATGTCAAATCCTTATAGCCCAAGGTAGTTTTATGTTAGGACTGCCTTTACCTTAACGCCAGGATTCAGAAGTGTAGCCTATATAATGTCCCCTTTAGCAAGGTATGATCCACCCAGTTGGACGTATGCTATTTGGTACAGAATGAGGATGTGGCCATACATCTGCATCACAGACCATCGACCATCATATCGTTCATATCGACCTACAAAGCCCTGGCCCAGACACTGGGCCTGAATAGTAATGTACTGAGGGGTTTCCTGTGCCATGTCCTATGGGATACATTTAGAGGTCATGGGAGGTCAAGAACTGGTAGGTAACCTGAGTGTGTGAAATGTTTGCGTGTGTGCGTGCTCATGTTTGATGAGTCATTCTGCATCACAGAATATGTATATCCCTCATTGCTCTTACTTGACCTAATTGAGTCCTGTGTGAAAACTATAGCTGGCCCCTGTTCACAATTACAACACTTAATCCACCACACACCTATTTCTTTCCCACAAACATCAAAAAGTGTAAAATAATGTAACAACTGAAACAGCTTTTACTGCAATCTAGAGACAATCACTACGCTTAATTCTATGTAAAAAAATTAAAAGTAGATTTTTTTGCATATCTAAGCATACCTATTGAGCTGTCTGTATTTACACACTCACTCGTGTACACCCACTCACATACAATCATAATATATGCTGCTGCTACTCTGTTTATCACATTTATCACATCCTGATGCCTAGTTACCTTACCCCTATACATATCTAACTCTACCACTCCAGTATCCCTGCACATTGCAGATATGCTACTGGAACTGACTGACCCTGTAAATAGTATACTTACTTACTTTCTCGTGGTCCTAGTTCTGTTTCTCGTGTTTTTATTCTACCTTATTTTATTTTTAATATTACGTTGTTATTGATTACTGCATTGTTGGGTTTAGAGCTTGCAAGAAAAGCATTTCACTGTGCTTGTGCATGTGACATTAAAAACTTGAAACTTGAAACTTGCTAGCAGGTACGCCAGCTAAGATAGTCAAGCTAGCTACTCTAACTTGACTGATAGCCTGAAATGGCTTCATGGTAGCTAGTTATGAGATTGGGAACCTATATGGGCTAGCTAAAGCTGACGTAATAAAATTGCTAAGTGACTAGTAGCATTGCAATGAAAAAATGACATATATATATATATATTTGTTTTAACAGGACAAATAGAGGGCACATGCATGACACCTCTGTCAATATACTTTTCAAGGTGCATTTGATTATTTGACCATGTTTGAGCCATTGTTCCTCACAGGCCAGGTTCTAATCAAGGCCCTAAAACTATAACTGCTTTTTAGCTTGCAGCACGTAAACTCCCCCTTTCATTAAAGAAAAACATCTTATTTTTTACAATGATTTTACAAGAGCCATTCACTTGACAGAATAAACCTGAACCCTGAACTGTTTAAAAGAAGCTGAAAAGATGGAATGCTGTCAATGTCTCAGTACCCAAAGTGACGAGGCACAGATGTTGTCTGTCTACTTTGTGTTATTAGTTGGCACTGTCAGGTGAAGTTAAACCTTTACAGAGAGCAAATGAAGCCAGTCACATGCATAGTTACAGTACACGAAGCAGGACAACAACATGCTAAAGAGTAATTATGTTTTTAGATTTTTTTAAATAAATTAATTTAAAATGAAAGCTGAAATCTTGAGTTAATATGTATTCAACCGCTTTGTTATAACAAGCCTAATTTACAGTATACCTGGCGCTAACATGCGTCCTTTTACCTAATCTTGTCCACATTATGATTATGCCCACATTTCCAGAATGAATATGTCTACACCGGCTATTAAAATGTCCCCTATCTAAATTATCTAAATTATTTAACAGCTATTCTTTCAAAACAATATTTATTTATTTATTTTAAGACACATGTTGATGCCTTAAGGCAAAGGTGCCACCTGTCAATGATTTTAGTAGGCGGGATAGAGATTATTTAAGTGGTTTCATTGTCCAGATCTGTCTACACTTTGTAAGATATCCAGACACCATGCGTGCCTGACTACGTCCAGAGGTGGTCAGGAAGATTGATCACAGTCAGATCACAATGCGCGTTTTAATTGCCTACACCTGTCTGAAAAAGTGTGCGCAAAATCAGAATGTCCGGTGAAGTTCACATAGCAAATATTGCATGTAGCAAACAGGTATATGACTTGCAGCGTGGTCAAGCAAGTTAATGTTAGACAGTTTACTAAACAACTCCTGATTTAGAACCACAGAGTTACCGCAAGTCAGCACAAAGACAACAGGAGCACTGCCTCCACTATCCCAGCACCATCAAATCAACAAGGCTATATATGCTTAGTTTAACACACTGAAAACAAACGTAAAGATACCAAAAACTATTTAGTCCAATCAATGTTGCTAAATATCATGTGGCTGTCCATGGAACTGATTTCTGCTCCTGTGTGTGTGTGTGTGTGTGTTTGTTTGGGTGTGTGCACAAGTAAAACTGTTTGGGGGACTAACCCTACTTGTAGACTAGTTGAATGCCAATGTCGTCCTACTCTCTTTCATGTTGGCAAAATGGTATATGGCTCTGTCATACAGCACGCTTTTAGCTTTTGTTGTCATAGGCTACCTAGCTAAAATGCTTGCTAGCCTAACTTCCTTGCATAGGCAACAATGGACCAGCTAAGTTAGCTAGCTAGTTAACGTGAGCCTACTAGGCTACATATTGTACTTCAATCATCTCAGGCCAGTGGCAGAACATATTAATTTATGGTTTCATCATAATCATTGGCCTGTACAGAGAATTAAGTCAAAACCACCTGTCCAAATCCCTATCTCCATCCATTGCTTAGGAAAGGGCCGATTTAGCAAGCTAGCTACTGCAGGACATCAACACAAGCAGACAGACACGTTTTTATGACAGTTATGACGTTTTGCTTAGGATGTAATTTGATTGGTGTGAAGCCAAATTCGAACTGGCCTCCTTTGGGGGGTGTTTTACTGCGCCAGGACAACACACAGTTGATCTCAGCTCAATGCTGATTGGCTAATTATTTAATACTTTTTTTGCAAGGGAGACCAAATGTTTGATGGGATCAATCAGATACATGGGCTAGACATACTTAGACAGAGGGGAGCTGTTTCCCTCGCTCGGTTGATTTCTCCCATGAGATTCAGCCACTTGTAAATACGGAAAGTTATGAAAAAACAGAGCGACGAAAAACACATTCTTTTATTATTTTTATTGGTTCGATATTTGGGGAAGCCTATCTCCGCTTGGCACCCATGAATACACGTCACTGGGTATAAATGGAGCTAATGCCTGGATAAAAAGACAAAGAGACCGGAAGGATCAGTGGAAAATAAAATGGATTCATCATGACACAAGGGACATTATATGATACAACCTTAACTACATTTGACTCTATCGCCACTGTGCTCTGCAATATTTCTTATTCTCACACAGGCTTCTTGTTCCCCTGTACAGTACTGTTATTGTTACCACTCAAGAATGAACAGCATACACAATCCAAAATCAATTACACAATTACAGTCAGCTAAAAGAGAACTTTTTTCATCCTCTCTTTGTTTCTTTCTCACTTTTGCCTCAGTCTCAAACGTCGTGAGTGGGCTGAAAACAGTTAATGTTTGGAGATAAAATATCAGATGTGTTTTGCCTCCAGATATCCATTAAAGTACAGAATGCTGTTTTCTATCACAGATTAGACGCCAGATGTTGCCCATCTCCACTCATTGCAGATGTAATGGGCTAGAATGCTGCAGTTTGTGACTTTGCCGGCATCCATTCTGTATACTGCACAAGGGAAAACAGTTTGCGATATATAATTATACACCATCAATACTCAAGGTTTATTTCCTTGCAGCAGAACCGAGCTTAATAAAATGACAACCATCAATGCCAGGCGTTCTCTTTCGAAGATCGAGCTGAGAGTTCCTGTTTGTGGGTGTTTGTCTAAAACCATCCAGTTTAAAAACATAGGACAACAGGACTCGAGTGAAATGGGGCTGAAGTAAAGAGTATTGCCTTTGCTATTGCGTACTCGCTCCATCCTTTTTCCGTATGTGATAACAAGTCCAAAAGGTCTCTCTTACACATCACTGGTAGCTTAGCACTGTGAGACTAGACACTGCAGACCATGTCGGACGTTCTGTAGACTTGGTAATAATGTGTGACACAAATCCAAGGGCAGAGAGAGAAAGTCTAGTTCACTAGTTTGTGCTTACAGTAACAGATCACTGAGGACCTTTGCTGAGGGTTGAATTTGAACACCGGGTTGGTTCTTGTCCTGGCTCCCGTGGTTTACTAGAGTCAAGGAAAGGTATCTGATTCTCATTCACAACCTTTGCTGTGGATTCAGACAGAAACACATCTTCGTCGCCTGTTGTTGTGGTGCGGTTTCACATTCGATCTGGGAGGATGTGGTCATGAACAATCCAAATCATAATTATGGATACAGTGCAGCAAGGACGTTTTAAAAAATGGGTCCAGGGTGACCGGTGCTTGTCTATTTATTTTTATTGAGGTCTCTGTGCAAGCAACAACATTGATTTACACCCGTGTGCTTTTAAGACCCAGACATTCAGAAATGAGGCGGAACGCTGCTAAGAATTTCAAATGCGCTTTTAATACATCCTCCTCTTATTGAGGTTTAGGTGGGATTCTGTCTTTTAAAACATTTCTGTCATTTTTAGCTGCATCTTTGTGTGTGTGTGTGTGTGTGTGTGTGTGTGTGTGTGTGTGTGTGTGCGTGTGCGTGTGCGTGTGCGTGTGTGTGTGTGTGATGGGGAGGTAGGTATTTATTCCTCCCATCATCTGTCGAGAAGCTAGTGAGAGAGACCGGTAATGGTAATACTTTTCTTGCGCCGAGGGTCTGATGTCGTTTCTGGAGAGGACTGTTAGATTGATCTGAGCCCTGGAGAAGATATGCTATAGGTTGCATTTGCCCCCTCCCCTCTCCACATCCCTCCATTTGATTAATGATCCAAATATGTGAATACAAATATCAAAACAACTCGTCAAATAGAGATAGCGAAGATACAAACAGCTTAAAGGAGGAAACAGCATGAGTAATGAGCTTGTTCCTATTCATATACATATTTTCCCCTCAATTTTGTCTTTGCATATAGCAATTGAAAGGTTATTTAACCCTTTTATAATGAAATGCATATTAATGTGTGCAGGAGCATGATGGGCTCGCATCTACTAAAGCTGAAAAGGTAACACGCTGTAGTACATTACAGTACTATCGTTACTTGCCAGTAGCATACCACCCTGCATACCACTGCTGGCTTGCTTCTGAAGCTAAGCAGGGTTGGTCCTGGTCAGGCCCTGGATGGGAGACCAGATGCTGCTGGAAGTGGTGTTGGAGGGCCAGTAGGAGGCACTCTTTCCTCTGGTCTAAAAAAAAAATATCCCAATTCCCCAGGGCAGTGATTGGGGACACTGCCCTGTGTAGGGTGCCGTCTTTCGGATGGGACGTTAAACGGGTGTCCTGACTCTCTGAGGTCGTTAAAAGATCCCATGGCACTTATCGTAAGAGTATCGGTGTTAACCCCGGTGTCCTGGTTAAATTCCCAATCTGGCCCTCAAACCATCATGGTCACCTAATAATCCCCAGTTTACAATTGGCTCATTCATCCCCCTCCTCTCCCCTGTAACTATTCCCCAGGTCGTTGCTGCAAATGAGAACGTGTTCTCAGTCAACTTACCTGGTAAAATAACGGTAAAATAAAATAAATAAAAAACTGTGTGATTATTTCAACACATGTCAGTATTACACTGTACTTACAGCAGTAACCTTAGCCCTGGACCTAGCCCTAACTCTAGTGGGACTGAGTGGGACAGATTGATTCTAAGTTTGTGTTTGTGAGCATGTGTGTGTGTTTTTCTGAGGAAAGTCCTGTCTAATGGAGGGATCATTGTGCTCCTATGGGTGTGAGCGTGTGTGTGTATGTGTGTACGTGTGTATGTGTGTGTGTGTGCGCGTGTGCATGAACGTGAGTATTGGAGTGTGTGTCTGCGTGCGTATCTACTCTCGTCTAATGGAGGGCACTGTCGATGGTGTGCAGAGACCCAGACGAGGAGGCTGTGAATTTGTGGTGGCCAAATCAGCCCCCCGTGACAGAGCAGGCCACTAATTGACATTTTCATTAACAGCAAATTTATGTTCCTATTTCTGTCTGTGATAATGACCATTCCTTTGGAGAGAAGTAGAGTCTGCTAATGGACATGAAATAGAGGAGGGGGGGGGGAAACTTGTTTAATTATGACGAAAAGGAGGGTCTTTTGTGCCCTCTCTTCAACTCTACCTCACATTGGTTCAGAGGGTTGGGGAGAGGGTGGGGCGGGCAGGGGCGAGGGGAAATACTTTACGCCACACAACAAAGTAACTGGGCCATATAATAGAAACACATTGTGGAAATGATTATTATCTACCCAGAGGCTGCAATGTGCTTATATTGGCTTGATAATAGGCCTTATAATAGCCCCAAAATACTAGAACTATACAATTGTATTAGAGGTTAATTTTAAGAACAAATCTGACCATGTTTGATCTTAAAATGCATATATATCTCAAATGCACCCAGTGTACAGTATGCACAACTGTACATGCATTCAATATATTCACAGGGGGTACAACATTGTCAAGCATCTTGTAGAGAGTTGAGTCTCACGAGAGAGGATAGGAATTCTGTAATTTGCATACAAAGCTAGGCAGATCCGCTATCATATGATTAGGGGGAGTAATTAAAACAGATGTAACACTTTCTTAAGTACCGATAATTAATATGTAATTATGCACTCATTTAAAGACAAGTTAGCACATCTGATAGAGGCAGACATGAAATGGAAGTCTGCGGTCCCAATTACTGTCATTACAAAAAGTCTGCTCCTCATTTCAAGGTATATATAAAAAAAAAAAAAAGGATTCTCTGTGACGGCGAAAGATAAAACGTCTCAATTGTTTTCCTTCCCTTTTAATGTTTTCATCGCACATGTTTTTCTTCTTCGAGAAACAGAATCACCATCAGTACCGAAAGAGGGCGGGGTGGCAGACAGTCATGTTACGTGCACTACAGTTCACAAGGCCCTATTAAAACCACAGTCTTCAGTAACGTGAAGTCAAAAGGGTCCATGACAACCACTCTGCTTTCCTTCATCTTAATCTCAGCGTGACGCAAGGCCCAGGTATTTCCATGGAGTCCATACAACCCCTGCTGTGCCTCCTCTCATGTCTTCTAATTGTCCCTCCTGTCTCTCTCTGTCACCCTCTCCCCTTATCCCGTGTTCAACCATACAAACGTTCCCTTTGATTCCGCAAGTAGCACAACCAAGGAGAGGACAGACCCTCTTTTCTTTTATCCTCCGAGGGGAACAGAGGGAGTGAGGTACAGAAGATGCCCATCTCTAGTGGATTTGAGAGGAAGTGGGCATCAGAACGCCCCCCGTGGAGGGGCCAGCGAGCACTCAGTGGTGAGTGTGGCATGCACAGCGGCACAGTGGGTGTCCCGCTCCACAACCTCACAGCACTGCATCCTCTCTGTTCCCCTGTCTGTAAAACAAGAGAGCACCTCGGGCAGCTGCGTAAAGCCTTCCGCCGTCGTTACGGCGACGCACAGCTGATCAGCAGCCAGCCTGACAACTCAATTCAGCTACCACCTGCTAGCTGTCAATCACAGAGGAGAGGGGTGGGGGATTGTGCTGGGGAAGTGGGGGGGGGGGGGGGGGGGGGGGGGGGGGGGGGGGGGGGGGGTGTGTCCTGGGGCTATTGACGGAGCTGTCAGAGAAGGGATGAGACATGCCCGTCAAAGCTCTCACCCGCTACCTCACTCTCTCTCTCTCTCTTCTCTTGATCACTCCATCTGTAGCCGGCGCTCCCCCCTTCATCCTTCATTATGCCGTCTACACTTACTGCTAGGTGTGCACACGTCATAGTAAAAAAATAAACATTGCAGCACCACCCCACTGACCGTTGACTGTGCGTTGTTCCTTAGCTTGTTTCTGATTCGTCCATAGATATGCCAGTGTCTTCCATTTCCTCTGCGCCATGCTGTGGGGGAGAACGAGCGTCTCTCCCCGCTCATTTACTACTACCATTTCCCTTTTCCCCACAAGCAGAGGAAGGCACAGGCAAAGGCACCCAACTCCATCACCGGCGCTTCTAATCCCCGTTTAATAATGCAGCGCTTCAAATCAGAACACCTGTTGCTAAGATGTGCTGATCCAAATATCAAGGGGATTAATTAAAAGTCAATTACATTCATTTGCTTTTTGAAGGGTGATTGGGCGAGATACAGAACGATTCCGTGAACACAGATAGCCCGGCCTCTTGATTTCAAATGCAGTTTTATTAGGGGGTCCATTAGAACCCTGCTACTCGCCTGCTCTGTTGAGATGGCATTCTCTTCAAATTTAATGAGCATTTTAGTTTCATCTTTGAATGTGCATATCTCAGTGTTATGCATAATTGAAAAAATGCTAATAACTAAAATGTTTATTTCCATCTTCCTGTGTGTGATTTGTGGTTGGAACACAAGTGGAATCAACCCTAGCAAGCAGTTT
The DNA here is from genome assembly GCF_029448725.1 of Salvelinus fontinalis. Classification (NCBI taxonomy): domain Eukaryota; kingdom Metazoa; phylum Chordata; class Actinopteri; order Salmoniformes; family Salmonidae; genus Salvelinus; species Salvelinus fontinalis. Next base: position 64,051,642 of record NC_074668.1, read on the forward strand.
AACCTTCTACACGGCTGAGGGTGAGGGGGTTTGTTTGTCCTGGAGAAGAGACTATTCTCACACAGAGGATAATAGTGTGGCTGAATGACAGAGCGAGGAGAGAAGGGGACAGATAGCAGCTCTATAGGAGGCAGTACAGTACCCACCCGGCCATTGTGCTGTGGCTCCTGCTGTTTGGCTGGGAGGCAGTGTTCAAGGAGATCTTTGCCCTCTGTGAAACAGCCACAATGGAACGTTTGACCTGTGTGTATCAGAGGAGAGGCAACACATTTGGCTGGCTGGTCCCACACCGCTACTAGGAGCAGGCCTCTGCCAGATCTATTCTCCACAGATTTGGAGTGGCGCTGAGCCCTGATGCTGAGGCCTCTCTCTCTCCTCTCTCTCTCTCTCTCTCTCTCTCTCTCTCTCCTCTCTCTCTCTCTCTCTCTCTCTCTCTCTCTCTCTCTCTCTCTCTCTCTCTCTCTCTCTCTCTCTCTCTCTCTCTCTCTCACTCTTCCCTCTCCCTCCCCTCTCCGTCTACTCTCACCTCTCTCTCCATCCCTTTCCTTCCGCACAATGACCTGATTTACCTCCCTGAGGAGAAGATCCAGCCTCATTCTGCTGAGCAGCCCCATCTTTCTCTCTCTCTCTCTCTCTCTCTCTCTCTCTCTCTCTCTCTCTCTCTCTCTCTCTCTCTCTCTCTCTCTCTCTCTCTCTCTCTCTCTCTCTCTCTCTCTCTCTCTCTCTCTCTCTCTCTCTCTCTCTCTCTCTCTCTCTCTCTCTCTCTCTCTCTCTCTCTCTGTCGTTATCTCTTACTTTCATGTACATTCAAAAACACAGCCACACAGACTCCCATAGGCATGAGCCGTATAGCTGTCATGCACCAGCTCCGTGCAAATAGGATGTTTGAGAACTGAGAATATTCGGTGGCATGTTTACAATGTGGGGCTGTTTGCTATGATGTTTACACTCCTCTATACCTTACACGTACTGGTTCCCATTTTGCATTACCAGGTTGTGCCCAGGCTCACTGGCACACTGAACTGTGGAGTTCACCTCGCTTCAAGTCTCGAAGAATTTTAGACTTTCACAAAATGTGCTGGTCTGAACATACTGTAGGCCTTGACCCGGCACGCACGCACACGCACAACTAAACATCCACACACACACGCACACATGCATGATGCCCCTTACTGTGTTCCATTCAGAATTTATGTATCATGCCATACAGTACATGGCATGTGTTGACCGCCCTGCTTCCTGTGAAGCCATGGCAGCACCTTGGGCACAGTGACCAGCATAACTGGAGGGGGATACACTTCCTCCGGGAACCACATTATTTTTGTTATTTTTGTTATCGCCGTCCATCAGAGGTCCTTGAGAAACATGTACTTCCAGCCCAGGCAATCATTCATCTGGAGCCTCACACAAGAACGAGGGGTGGGGCTCTGTCTGAATCCCGACAGATACCCTTCACCGGCGATAGAAAGATGGACAGACAGACAGATACCCTTCACCGACTGGAGAAAGATGGACAGACGGACAGATACCCTTCACCAGCGAGAGGAAGACGGACAGACAGACAGATACCCTTCACCAGCGAGAGGAAGACGGACGGACAGACAGATACCCTTCACCAGCGAGAGGAAGACGGACAGACAGACAGATACCCTTCACCGGCGAGAGGAAGACGGACGGACAGACAGATACACTTCACCAGCGAGAGGAAGATGGACAGACAGACAGATACCCTTCACCGGCGAGAGAAAGACGGACAGACAGACAGATACCCTTCACCGGCGAGAGAAAGACGGACAGACAGACAGATACCCTTCACCGGCGAGAGAAAGACGGACAGACAGACAGATACCCTTCACCAGCGAGAGGAGGATGGACAGACAGACAGATACCCTTCACCAGCGAGAGAAAGACGGACATACAGACAGATACCCTTCACCGGCGAGAGAAAGACGGACAGACAGACAGATACCCTTCACCAGCGAGAGGAAGACGGACAGACAGACATAAAGGAAGAGATGATTAGCTGAGTGAACCTGTTCTGCCCTATGAATATCCATTCACACACAGGTCCAGCCTCCTCTTCTTCTAGTGTGAATGTGTGCTTTCATCCACTATGCTCCTTTAGGAATGGTTATATCCCATAAAGACACATTTGGTTCATTACCAGGCCTAAATATGATTGACATTTTGGACCTCCCAGTGTGACCTGTGTGAGGGTGTGTTTGTGTGCTTTACAGCAGACGGGCAGGTGGGTGTGGTGTGCAGTACCGGAGGTCAGGGGGATGGTTCATCTGATCTTGATAGTAGAGCATCCGTGTCACTGAGGAGAGACCGCTTATTGTCATGACCCCCTCCCGTCTCTCTCCTCCCTCTCTCCATCCCTCCATCGGGCCTTCTCTCTCCCTCTGATTGTCTCATCATTCCATCGGAGCGGCTCTCACACCTGACGGGCAGACAGGCCTCAGCCTCCCGCGGGCCGGATAATCAACATCCTGTCTGACCTGTCAATACCCTGCAGACGGAGGGAGAACAGACTCACACACACAGGACACACACACACACACACACAATACACACACACACGACATACTGTACACACACCAGTACGCAGACCCTTGCAGGAGGGTGTCCTCACACGGACGTTGTCACTGAACACCCCGACACACACGCGCACACATGCACACACACACAAACCTACACACAAACACACACACATACAGACACACCTGGCATAAATCACCGGAGCCTGTCATGCCGTGCTCTTCGTTAAGCGGAATTAGTCTTTGAGCGGTTTCTCCTGATGAACGCCTCAGGTTTATTAATTACGCCTAATCATGATAAATGCTACAGCCGTCATCTCATCGCGCCGCCTGTCGCAGCGTCAGGGTTCAACCAGGAGGGGAGGGACGGTGACAGAGCCATCCAACCTATCCGCGAGGGCAACCTGGAAAATGACAGGCCCCGCGGCCTAGCCAGAGCCAACCTGCAATCACTGTGTCATTCATTCCAATGACTCTTCTGAAATGTTGTGGTTTTTTGAGTGTGTTAGGGAAATACATAGGTTGGGAGTTATTCTTAACAGGTCATGACGATGCAGCACGCAATAATGTAATGGTGTCCCATCACCTTGTCTGTTGGTAATGAGATATTACAGTGGTTACCTCATTCATTTGACAGTGTTTACCTCATTCATTTTACAGTGTTTACCTCTGTTAATTAGATCATCTCCATTGACTATTGAATACAGAAGCATATTCACTGTAGAATAACATTGGCTTCTTGGCCAGTCCTCCTCAGGCAGTAAGGCGTTAGGCAGAACTCGCCTTTGTTCCAAAGTCACTGACATGATTGTTGTTCATAATTGTGGCTGTTGCCATTGGAAACAGGAGGGACGCTCACGTTTGCTCCCGAGTGCCCTAAAGCCTGGTTGTTAAAGTTGTTCTTCTTCACATCGCCTGACTTGTGCCCACTCCCTCTCTTTTTTCACTCTTTTTCTCTCACGTCTTCCCCCAACTTTGCTCAATAACCTGTCATTGTCTCTCGCCCTACTCTGTACAACCACTCTCCCTATTTCCTTCTCTTCCAGGTTAGGTGTCATTACTCCCAGGTCTGTGTGTGTGTGTGTGTGTGTGTGTGTGTGAGGGAGAGGCAGGTCCTTCACAACCACTGACCCTGAATCAGTTAAGGAAACAATGTGACAAGTGCTGTAATGAGAATAAATGAAACGATAGAGCATCATCATCCCTACTGCACGCATATCCCTGCTCCTCTCTCTCTCCCTCTCTTCTCCGGGCTGGGGCTCCTCTCTGACTGGGTCTGGCTGTGAAAAATTACACCTAATTAGTGGTGTAGTAAGAACAGAGAAGAGGACAAATGTTGCAGGCTATAAGTGGCGCTGTCTATTATGAGAATTATATATTTATGAAAACGGGGGGGAAACGAGAAAACAATGAGGTAATCAGGTGGGTTTCATTGTCACCCAGGGAGATTCTGACATGTGACGGGACAGGTGATTCTCCACAGCTCCTTAAAAAAAGTTATAATGAGACTTTTCATCACAGACATCAGCAGCACCTCCTCTCTCTCTCTCTCTCTCTCTCTCTCTCTCTCTCTCTCTCTCTCTCTCTCTCTCTCTCTCTCTCTCTCTCATTCTCTCATTCTCCTCCACTCTCTCTCTCTCTCTCTCTCTCTCTCTCTCTCTCTCTCTCTCTCTCTCTCTCTCTCTCTCTCTCTCTCTCATTCTCTCATTCTCCTCCACTCTCTCATTCTCTCTCTCTATCTCTGTCTCCCCGTTGTTCATTGCACTTTCAATAAGCAGAAGTGGTCATTTAATCAGAGAGATGGTTTTGGTGCCATTACACAGCGATTGTGTCACAGCCTCTCGTAAAAGGCAGCCTCTTGTCACACGCGACTGGCAGCTGTCTGTCTGGTTAAGTTGGAGCAAATGGTTCCAGAAAAGGAAGACTGGAAGACTGGCAGAGATACAGGTATTTACTGTATGCTATTGTGGACTTGACTTCACTGCTGATGAGCCCATTGAAATCAGTAAATCCCAACATAACAGGATACTCAAGACAATGTAAACCAAGAGAGAACGTTGTCGTTTGCTAATACAGTATTGCTAATACAGACGCCAGATCATTGGCAAGACATTGGGAACAGGGACCATGGGCACTTGGTTATGTCCAGTTGGGATGGAAGAGTTCATACATTATAGTACTCGACATTAATTACAGCGTGTATTCAGTGTTGTGTTGTGTACAGCTTCTACATCCCCATGTCTCCCAACACTGCAGGATGCTGTTGTTGGATGAGTGAAATAAACATTACATTTTCCCCCCTCTCTCTCGCTCTCGCTCTCTCTCTCTCTCTGTCTTTGTGTCTGGTAATTAAAGCGTGAGCACGAGTCAGACTCCACTTCAGACTAGGAGTGTGCTGTGTTAATTAACCTCGCTTGTCCCCGCGCGCAAACGGGGCCCACAACCACCATTATGCTTCTAATATGCCAAATTAGAAACTGATTTTGAACTGCCCGTGCCCTGAAGGGTGCTATTGATCCCCCCTCTCTTTTCCCCTATCTCCGCTGGCTGCTTTCGTGCCTCCCCACCGGCCGACGTCTCCAGCAGCACTAAAGTGCTATTGCCTAAATGAGTTATCCGATTGGTCCCTTTGATTAATGATGGGTCCCCCTGCTTCATTACACATGACAACAGGATCAGAATAATCCGACGTAGCCACCGCTGAAACCACACCAGTGACCCCCGCACACCCAACAATCTGTCTCTCACTCCTCCCCTTAATCATCCCCTCCTCCCCCAAGTTTATTTATAAAATGATTTAACCTATAGGGGTCATCATTCATATAGTATGACGTTTTTTTTTCGATCGAGAGCTGTTGTAGAATGTCACAAATGCATAAGAAAACAAGGTAAACTAGATGTGCAAATCAATGGGTAGAGCTCTGGGGAATGTAAACAGCTACATCAACATGCAGGATTTGACCTTGTACGGTATGTATTATAACTTGTCACCACACACTGTGGACAAGAATATGTGTCGAGCTGGACACACACACATGCACACACGCGCGGGCGCAAGCTCGTAATATGGTGGCAGATTGTTGTCTTTGTGTCTATTTATACATTTATGGACAGGTGGCTCTCAACGCATTTGGCAGCATCACTCAATATCTCCTTCTGTTTTCCACTTTCATGCAAAAACATTTTTTTTACAATTATCTTCCCACAGGGGAAACCTGTTCTACTTTGTTGTGGAGATGGACAAAAGCTATCAACAAAGTTTATCACCGGGCTGTGTAACGATTTTCGTCGTCAGATGAAGAGTAGTCGGACCAAAGCGCAGCGTGGTAAGTGTTCATGTTAATTTATTAAAACAGAACACTTAACAAAACAACAAAGAGAATGAACGAATGACAGTACCCCCCCCCCCCCCCCCAAAGGTGCGGACTCTGGCCGCAAAACCTAAACCCATAGGGGAGGGTCTGGGTGGGCATCTATCCGCGGTGGCGGCTCTGGTGCGGGACGTGGACCCCGCTCCACCTTAGGCTTGGCCCACTTAGGTGGCGCCTCTGGAGTGGACCTCGCTGCCGACCCCGGACTGGGGACCCTCGCAGCGGACCCCGGACAGGAGGGCGACTCTGTCAGCTCTGGACAGGAGGGCGACGCGGGAGGGTCCGAACTGGAGGAAGACTCTGGAGAGAGGAGACGCAGAGACATGTGCATGGAGCTGCCACAGGGCCCACCAGGCTGGGGAGACCTACAGGAGGCCTGGTGCGTAGAGGAGGCACCGGATAAACCGGGCTGTGGGGGAGCACTGGAGCTCTGGTGCGCAGCCTTGGCACCACTCCTCCAGGCTGAATGCCCACTTTAGCCCGGCCCCTCCAGAGTGCAGGCACAGGTCGAACCGGGCTGTGGGGGAGCACTGGAGATCTGGTGCTTACCGCTCGCTCCTCTCCATTAGGCTCAATGCCCACTTTGACCCTGCACGGGCGGAGCGCAGGCATAGGACAAACTGCACCCTCCCAGCGCCCTGGAGACACAGTACGCAGAGCCGGCGCAGGATACCCTGGGCCGAAACGGCGCACCGGAGACCAAACACGCTGAGCTGGCACAATCCGCCCTGGCTGGATGCCCACTCTCACATGGCACTTGCGGGGGGTTGGCCTATAATGCTCCGGGCTATGAGCGCGCACTGGCGACACCGTGCGCTTCACTGCATAACACGGTACCTGACCAGTAGCACGCTGCTTCCGGTAAGCACGGGGAGTTGGCTCAGGTCTATCGCCTGACTCCGCCAATCCCCCCGTGTGCCTCCCCCCAAAATTGGGGGCTGCCTCTCGTGCCTGCTGCGCTGCCTTGCCTCATATCGCCGCCTCTCAGCTATAGCTGCCTCCAGCTCTTTTTTCGGGTGGTGATATTCCCCAGCCTGTCTCCAGGGTCCCTTACCGCCCAATATCTCCTCCCAAGTCCAGGATTCCTGAATCCTCTGCTCCTCGTTACCACGCTGCTTGGTCCTTTGGTGGTGGATAGTTCTGTAACGATTTTCGTCGTCAGATGAAGAGTAGTCGGACCAAAGCGCAGCGTGGTAAGTGTTCATGTTAATTTATTAAAACAGAACACTAAACAGAACAACAAAGAGAATGAACGAAACGAAACAGTCCTGTCTGGTACAGACACAAAGACAGAAAACAACTACCCACAAAACACAGGTGGGAAAAGGCTACATAAGTATGGTTCTCAATCAGAGACAACGATAGACAGCTGCCTCTGTTTGAGAACCACCCCCGGCCAAACACACAGAAATAGAAAACATAGAACACAAAACATAGAATGCCCACCCCAACTCACGCCCTGACCAAACCAAAATAGAGACATAAAAAAGGAACTAAGGTCAGGGCGTGACAGTGCGTCTGTGGCTGTGTGAGTGTTATAACTATAGATGATATTGTACAAAGCCACACGTTTTGGTTTCCCTGATCACAGGATGTTGTAAATTGATCAATGGGAAGGTATTGTTTGTTTGGTTATTGTTGTGAGTCGCTACGCCATTTATATCTTGAACGTCTTGTGGAAGTGGATGTTCCCAATAGTATTCACGCTTGATATTTCCACAAAGTAAAAGGAAGTCACAGCATGTAAAGTATTAATTGCATTATTAAACCTAGGGACGTGCAACAAACACATACATAGGGTCATCTGTAGTGGTCACAATACACACGAGAATATTCTGCTCTATTAGGGAAAGGGAAAGGGGGACTAAATGCATTCAACTGAAATGTGTCTTCCGCATTTAACCCAACCCCTCTGAATCAGAGAGGTGCGGGCGGCTGCCATAATTAACATCCACTCTTGACATCCGTCTTCGGCAACCGGGAAACAGTGGGTTAACTGCCTTGCCCAGGGGCAGAACGACAGACTTTTACCTTGTTAGCTCGGGGATTCGACCCAGCAACCTTATTAATGACAGTAATAGAATACTCTGCTCTATTAATGACAGTAACAGAATTGTAATGAATACTCAGGGAGGAAAAGGTGTAGATCCACGTGCAGAGCGCGGCAGGTGTTTATTTTGCCTTCGCAGAAGGCAGGAATCGTGGTCACCAGCAGGCAATGGTCATACACATGTAACAGTATAAACTTTACGGCGTCCCCTCGCCCCGACACGGGCGCGAACCAGGGACCCTCTGCACACATCAACAACGGTCGCCCACGAAGCATCGTTACCCATCGCTCCACAAAGGCCACGGCACCAATGTAGCAGTATAAACTTTACGACGTCCCCTCGCCCCGACACGGGCGCGAACCAGGGACCTTCTGCACACATCAATAACAGTCGCCCACGAAGCATCGTTACCCATCGCTCCACAAAAGCCACGGCCCTTGCAGAGCAAGGGGCAACCCTACTTAAAGTCTCAGAGCAAGTGACGTAACTGATTGAAATGCTACTAGCGCGTACCCGCTAACTAGCTAGCCATTTCACATCCATTACACACAGGCAGGTGAATCAAAAGTAGGACTGAAGGCTATAACTGCTTCTCACAAACGAGCTAGGAAAAGGATTAGTTGAGTCAAAACGCACAATACCTCACAAAGGCACAAACAGAATGAACTGAACTAAATAAGGAGCTGATGAGACCAGGTGACCCTAACTAACACAGGTGAAATCAATGAACAAAAATGAAAGAGAGGGCTCGTTCAAGAACACAACAAAACACAAGGTTGACTAAGAAAATAAATACAGAAACTTACAAGAATATTCTGCTCTATTAATGACAGTAACAGAATATTCTGCTCTATTAATGACAGGAACAGAATATTCTGCTCTATTAATGACAGTAACAGAATATTCTGCTCTATTAATGACAATAACAGAATATTCTGCTCTATTAATGACAGTAACAGAATATTCTGCTTTATTAATGACAGTAACAGAATATTCTGCTCTATTAATGACAATAACAGAATATTCTGCTCTATTAATGACAGTAACAGAATATTCTGCTCTAGTAATGACAGTAACATAATATTCTGCTCTATTAATGACAGTAACAGAATATTCTGCTCTATTAATGACAGTAACATAATATTCTGCTCTATTAATGACAGTAACAGAATATTCTGCTTTATTAATGACAGTAACAGAATATTCTGCTCTATTAATGACAATAACAGAATATTCTGCTCTATTAATGACGGTAACAGAATATTCTGCTCTATTAATGACAGTAACATAATATTCTGCTCTATTAATGACAGTAACAGAATATTCTGCTCTATTAATGACAGTAACATAATATTCTGCTCTATTAATGACAGTAACAGAATATTCTGCTCTATTAATGACAATAACAGAATATTCTGCTTTATTAATGACAGTAACAGAATATTCTGCTCTATTAATGACAGGAACATAATATTCTGCTCTATTAATGACAGTAACAGAATATTCTGCTCTATTAATGACAGAAACATAATATTCTGCTCTATTAATGACAGTAACAGAATATTCTGCTCTATTAATGACAGGAACATAATATTCTGCTCTATTAATGACAGTAACAGAATATTCTGCTCTATTAATGACAGTAACAGAATATTCTGCTCTATTAATGACAGTAACAGAATATTCTGCTTTATTAATGACAGTAACATAATATTCTGCTCTATTAATGACAGTAACAGAATATTCTGCTCCATTAATGACAGTAACAGAATATTCTGCTCTATTAATGACAGTAATATAATATTCTGCTCTATTAATGACAGTAACAGAATATTCTGCTCTATTAATGACAGTAACATAATATTCTGCTTTATTAATGACAGTAACAGAATATTCTGCTTTATTAATGACAGTAACAGAATATTCTGCTTTATTAATGACACTAACATAATATTCTGCTCTATTAATGACAGGAACATAATATTCTGCTCTATTAATGACAGGAACATAATATTCTGCTCTATTAATGACAGGAACATAATATTCTGCTCTGACAGTAACAGACGGTATACCAATGATTATTCTTCAAAACAAAGTAAAGAGGGTAAAATAAATCCTCCAGAGAAGGAAGAAAGACCGAAAAAGGACAACATGCTAATTGAAAACACCTCATAGATGTTTGCGTCCAAGAGAGGAAACATTAAGTTATTTTCAAATATGTTTACAAGTATATTGGGCTATATTCAAGTGAGTGAGGGAGAGCAGCCTTAGGCAGACGTGGCAGCGCTACTTTTAACTGGTGACGCTGCTCATCCTCTCCCTGACAACAATCAGTAGTTTAGTTTTTTTACGTAGTCTTCAAATCACGACGGATGAGGGGCCGGGCTCTTTAGACGCATGATGTGTAGGTTACGTAGGTGCACGTATGTGTAGGGATAGGGGAGTAGTACAAGATGGGTCTTGTACAGCATAGAACAGCGTAAGAGTGAAGTATTATTGTTTCCTGCTTAAAGGTGCGAGTATTTTTAAGGTATTACACAGAATATAGTTTGAGATGCCTAACAACACTCTTTGTGTGATGGGGTTGTCCTAGGTCAATGTCTTACAAATTGGAGGAAGAAAACACCAGAACAAAAGCTAAACATAAACAGTCTGAAACACACATGTACAGCACACAGACATACACACACTGGCTGTGTACAGCACACACACATAGGCCTACACAGATTGGAAGGAATCAAACAGGGCCCTGAAGGCCTGAATGGTGGAGACACGGTGTCTGCAACCTAAAGACGGGTTAATAAAGTGGAAAATGTTTAACCGATGTGAGCGAACAGAGCAGCCAGGTGCGGGGAGTCTTGGCATCGCTGTGTTCTCTCGTTATTCCAATGGCTCTGCTCGAACATTACATTTCATTTATACACCTATTAGTATTATAAATCTCCTCAGGATACAAAAAAATCCTGAGGGAAAAAAGTTGCAAAGGAAAACAAAGTTGTGATCTGGTCCACAAAGAGTTGAACTGTGAATACAGGACCTCCACAGATGTGTTCAAATGCTTCCTGTTGGTGACGTACTGGACAGAAAAATTCGGAAAACAGAGCTCTGCTGAAAAAAGAAAAAAATATATGTTTTTTTCACTTGCCAAATGTCTCATGCTGTTGACGATATCAGCATGTTTTCAACTTTCATCTGATCTCCATAATATCTGAATTCATTCAGTATGCAGGGATGTTTCACCCATATTGTGTGTATCAGCAGATGTGATGCTCGGAGGGAGGGAGGGAAGCTAGTCTGCTGTATACTACCGTATGTATGTCTCCAGGGGCCTGGGCAACCATCAGTAGGAAATTAGCCCTGCCAACAACACAAAACCGAGACAAATCTGCGAGCAATATCACAATATCCTGATTATCTATTCTATCATTTGTAAGCTATTTCCTGGGAAAAATAGAAATGTCACCACTCAGCCCCTAAATCATTTGTTAGGCTAATCAACACCAGCTCTCTCCTGCCCCTCTTTGGTTGGATTAGATCCATGAGGGGGTTGCCAGACGTTGTCACGGTCAGAGAACTCAGATTTACAGCTCTGTTCTAACACACAATTAAACGTAAAAGTCAAGCAGGTCCGAAAAGAATGACCCCTCATAGTTTTTCCTTTTTCCTCATTCCCTCTTTTCTTGGTTAATGAACGTTCTCTCTGAATTCCTGTTAAAGAGAGAGCGTGGTCATGTTTTGCCTTTCTCTCATCTCTTCATCTATGTCATTACCTCGATCTCTATATTCTACCCTTCTTTTCAGCCTTTCTTTACCTCACACCCTCCTCTCTCGCCCTCTCTTGGTCTCTGATATTGTAGGCTGTGAGCTGATTCTCTTGACTGGGCCGGCGGCTCGTTTGAGGGGCTTGTTTTGGGTGAAGTGCTAACACCTGTCTGCTCGCCTCCCGGCAGTAAGCGCCTGTGCCCTCACTGACAGCCCTGTCTGGTTTGACTAATGATGTGATTGATGGATGAAAGAGTGTGCACGTGTGCACACATGCATGCACACACACACGCACACACACACACACACACACACGCACACACACGCACACACACGCACAAACGCACGCACGCACACACACACACACACGCACGCACGCACGCACACACACACACACACACACGCACGCACACACACACACACACACACACGCGCAATCTCTTCCAGCAAAGCATGCACTCAAGCCAACAGCACAACCACGCACATGCTCACACAATACCCCTACACACACGACTCCCAGTATCTCTAGCCAGTGTTGTGTAGCACAGTACCAGAGTATAGTGTAGTGTCAGCAAGCCCCCATCAAGTGGCGGTTGAAGCTGAAGGTGTATTCCCCTCCATGGCTCATTACCCAGTAATGGCAAAGCCAAAAAAAGGGAAAGAAGAAAAGTAGAAGAAACTGATTTTTCTCATGACACCAGACAGCAGGCAGGTTTATGGACTAACGGCCCATCACAACAAACCCATCACAGGGGGGCACACACAGTGGAGCGGCCGCCCACCTCGCCACGCTCCCCTCTCTCTCTCTCTGCCACACCGAGAGGGAGCTGCTGGGCTTGCAGGGAGACAGCCGAGAGGGAGAGCGAGGCGAGGGGAGATTATGATTCTGAGCAGAACACAGGCGGAACCGTTGTCTCTCTGATTAGGCAGATTGCCTCGTTTGTTTTGGTCATGCGGTGCTCTGGGAGAGTGGAAAACGATCCCTGTAATAAAATGCCGAACAGAACTTTGCAACAGATGCGGCCAAATATCAACCTCGCTGAGACGAGTTGAATTCCTCTGGTGACGCGCACAATTGATCTCTTCTATTATCCCTGTCTAGGTTCTTCCAAACCACACGTCATATCGAATGAGTCTCTGCTCTACTGTTCTGGTGACTACATATGCGGCTGGTATAATAGAAACTCCTCTATACAACACAGCCAGGCGTATTTTGAGCAACGTTCAACCGTTTGAAATGAAACGCACACTCCATGCTGTAGTCCTGAAAGCAGAGACATCCAGGGCTTTGCTATTGTCCAGGACACTAGTGATTATTCTGATCATTGTATTTTGGGGCCTTTTCAGAATCTAACTGACGATGGGGTCACCTGTGTTTATGGTATACATAGAGTCATTCATCTTCTTTTCCATAAACGGCGGAAGCACAAACCATAGCTGTGCCTTCCACTCATAAAGGTCCAGATCACTGACCACAGTGGTTTAACCTCTGTGGTTCCTCTGAGGTAAATGGCTTCATGTAGTGTTAATGACACAGATAACAGAACATGGTCACAGGCCCTGTCTCTGTCTCCTGGTTATAACCTGGGAGTGCCAATGTACAGTATATGTAAACGTATACTATATGATTGATGTGTTCGAGGGAGGGTACTATGGTGATAACAGTATGTGAGGAGGGCAGCACCGTGGATGGGGCTTCCTGTTCCTCCTAACCTTGAGAATGGTATCAGTACCCTTCCTCATCTCTTCCTCCACAGTATTCCCCATTCAAATTGTGATTTCATAGTGAAACACTTACTTTCACATCATGGATCAGTCACATAATTGTTTCAGATGGGAAACATCCATATTGTTAATCTGTTTGATGTCTGTGAATTCCAATGGCGTGGAAACTTTCCTCCTGAACTGAAGATTCTAGTTCATTTAAAACGTGGTTGTGAGAGGACCTGCCATGGCCCTCCTGAGTCCCAGTAAGACTGATGTCCCTGATATGGCTAGATATGTTCATATTCACTCTCACGCCTTAAAGCGGGAGCGGGGCCAGATTGATGTAGCGGCCCTCGCTTTCCCTGGAATCAAAGAACCATGCGTCTGAAGTGACGGGTGATGGAAGAGGCTGTCGGGGGAAAGGATGAGGACGTCGTAAGCAGGACCCACCATGAGGACCAACAGCATCATTAAGAAATCCTGTATGGGAAAAATGATGAGGCAACCTTTTGATTAAGGAGGTGTCTCTCAAGAGTCTTTGGCGCCGGGCAAAAAAACGAGATGTTTTTCATTTTAGCAGAAGATTTATGCTTTGAAAAATGTGGAAGTGGAAGTTGAATAATGGGATATTGGCATGCTTTGATTTCTTAATAGCTGTAATTGCTCTTTTTTTACCAAAGGCCTGTTGCCATTTCGTTCCAATGCGATGAGGAATATGTCTGCTGCGTGTTAATACATGATTTAACAGAAACGTTACCCTCAAAACTGCGGTGCACTGGCGAGAAATGTCATTTATCCTGAGGGACAAAAAGTAGCGAGGGGAAAACATAATTCTTTTCTCCCTACAATTGTGATCCACTTTAGCTACATGCTCAGTGATAGTGTTTGTGAGTAAAGGAAATAGGGGACTGTTTGATGTCTGTTTGATTAGGCTAAGAATGAAATGTTCAGCCTCAGTGTTATGCAAATACAGTTGAAGTCGGAAGTTTACATACACTTAGGTTGGGGTCATTAAAACTCATTTTTCAACCATTTCACAAATTTCTTGTTAACAAACTATAGTTTTGGCAAGTTGATTAGGACTACTTTGTGCATGCAAGTCATTTTTCCAAAAATTGTTTACAGACAGATTATTTCACTTATAATTACTGTATCACCCTTCCAGTGGGTCAGAAGTTTACACACACTAAGTTGACTGTGCCTTTAAACAGCTTGGAAAATTCCAGAAAATTATGTCATGGCTTTAGAAGCTTCTGATAAGCTAATTGACATCATTTGAGTCAATTGGAGGTGTAGCTGTGGATGTATTTCATGGCCTACCTTCAAACTCAGTGCCTCTTTGCTTGACATCATGGGAAAATCAAAAGAAATCAGCCATGAACTCAGAAAAAAACATTATAGACCTCCACAAGTCTGGTTCATCCGTGGGAGCAATTTCCAAATGCCTGAAGGTACCACGTGCATCTGTACATACAATAGTACGCAAGTATGAACACCATGGAACCACGCAGCTGTCATACCGATCAGTAAGGAGGCATGTTCTGTCTCCTAGAGATGAACGTACTTTGGTGTGAAAAGAGAAAATCAATCCCAGAACAACAGCAAAGGACCGTGTGAAGATGCTGGAGGAAACAGGTACAAAAGTATCTATATCCACAGTAAAACGAGTCCTATATCGACATAATCTGAAAGACCACTCAGCAAGGAAGAAGCCACTGCTCCAAAACTGCCATAAAAAAAGCAAGACTACGGTTTGCAACTGCACATGGTCACATGGTGACAAAGATCATACTTTTTGGAGGAATGTCCTCTGGTCTGATGAAACAAAAATGGAACTGTTTGGCCATAATGACCATCGTTGTGTTTGGAGGAAAAAAGGGGAAGGCTTGCAAGCCGAAGAACACCATCCCAACCGTGAAGCACGAGGGTGACAGCATCATGTTGTGGGGGTGCTTTGCTGCATGAGGGACTGGTGCACTTCACAAAATAGATGGCATCATGAAGGAGGAAAATTATGTGGATATATTGAAGCAACATCTCAAGACATCAGTCAGGAAGTTAAAGCTTGGTCGCAAATGAGTCTTCCAAATGGACAATGACCCCAAGAATACTTCCAAAGTTGTGGCAAAATGGCTTAAGGACAACAAAGTCAAGATATTGGAGTGACCATCACAAAGCCCTGACCTCAATCCTATAGAAAATTTGTGGGCAGAACTGATAAAAGTGTGTGCGAGCAAGGAGGCTTACAAACCTGACTCAGTCACACCAGCTCTGCCAGGAGGAATGGGCCTAAATTCACCCAACTTATTGTGGGGAGCTTGTGGAAGGCTACCTGAAATGTTTGACCCAAGTTAAACAATTTAAAGGCAATGCTACCAAATACTAATTGAGTGTATGTAAACTTCTGACCCACTGGGAATGTGATGAAAGAAATAGAAGCTGAAATAAATCATTCTCTCTACTATTATTCTGACATTTCACATTCTTAAAATGAAGTGGTGAGCCTACCTGACCTAAAGACAGGGAATTTTTACTCAGATTAAATGTCAGGAATTGTGAAAACTGAGTTTAAATGTATTTGTCTAAGGTGTATGTAAACTTCCGACTTAAACTGTAGATATGAGATATGTTGTATGGATGTGTTGTGTGTCTTTCTTATATGATTGTGTTTGTGTTAAGTGTGCTGTTCTTTGTGTCCCATGTGTCTCCGTATTTAACATTTTCTTATGAGCGTTGGCATGTGTAGTAATGCATGTTTCTATATTTGCTGGTAGAAGCGTTTCTATGTGTGTGTGTGTGTGTCAGGGGTACTGCAGAGGTTACCAGTCCCAGCCTCTGTGCTCCAGCCGGCCCCATGCGGATCATCCCAGAGGAGCCATCTGCTGAACCTGCTCCTGAGTGACTGCCTCTTGCTGCCACATCCTATGATCCGGCTCTGACAGGCGGCTCCACCCAGATTGGCCATCCCTCTGGTGCCTGGCCAGAGAGAACCCAGGAGCAGCAGCACTGGTCAGACCCTCTGCAGACTGTCTCTGTCAGCCCCGCCTCAGCCCTGCCACCTCCCATCCAGCTCTGCCCTCCTGTCAGCCCCATCCACCCTAACAGTCCCCCAACCAGGAGCAACACTGGAGGGAAACCTGCCACTGGCATGATGCAAATGTAAGAGTCACACAAACAAAAGTGAGACAGAGAAATGACAGCTATATCTGAGACAACTGGGCCTGGAACTCTGTAGATTGGCCCACAGTATCCTTTGTCAACTTCAAGGCCACTGCCTAGTTAAATAAAAGGTTAAAAGGTTAAATAAAAATAAAAACATGTAAAAGGCCAGACTGTCAGGGTCAGTGTCAGGCTCTTTGGTGTGACCCATTGCTCACTCTGGGCTCCTTTGGTCAGGCCTGATGGCCAGAGAGTGCCAAGGTGCATCTGCCAAGTTCATAGAGACATCACAGTAAACTAAAAATGTGAGGGGAAAAAACACGTGCAGTATTAAGCTCCTTTTTTTCAAAATATATTCACATGATAAAATATTTCAGTAGAGAAAAAAGGCTAAAGAATGGAGTAAGAATACGAAGTAGGAGGAGAAGAGACAGATGGATTGGCGCTTTACGTTTAAACATCATCCTCACCGGTGCTCAACTTCAAGCGGGTCCACGGGGGAATGGGTACTCATTGGGAAGATAACACAGTTCCGTGGAGAGATGGACGTCAGGGATTCAACGACGCGCTTCACTGTAGGCCCAGTCCGAGCAGCCAGTGATAAACATCTCCATTTACAATCCATTGAATAAGTAAAATAATGAGCTGAGACTTCAAACGATGTCCACAGCAGGCTATTTTTGGCCTGCCTTTTTGAGTATGCATAAGCTCAATTATTTTGAACATCATATTTCCATTCCGCATCAGAATGATGGACTGTGGATTGCATGTTTTAATATGCAAACCGTTGTCAACAAAGCTCCGATTGAGAGGCTAACCAATTATTGCGACGGCAGTGGAGAGATTGTTATCTTGTGAAGGACTTAGTTCATCGTCACGACCGAGGAAGTGCTTTATTGATTGACCATCAGGTAGCTAATAACATGGGTTATCTACATGTAGAATGAGACAGTGTCTCTCCTCAATACAGCGCTAGTATCAAGATGTACGTTGTCCTACATTTCCAACATAGCCAGGAGAGGGAGGTTATATACCACAGACAAGCTAATGAAGGTCACCCTATCGCAAAAGGAATCTTCAGTGTGAGAACGTGAGCATGTAGGCAATTATATGTTGTGATGTCACTATTCTATTTTATACTCTCATCCAGTTGTTCCCTCATTGTATTGATCATTGGGCTATGGTCTTAAACAAGTATTTAATATTGACAGACAGATCCATAACAACACGATGTACTGGATTTGCCTACCCACGCGTATTCTACAGTATGTCCTATCCGTTTCTTATGTTTAGAATCTAAGCGTGATTATTATACTCCATCAAGATAATGCAATTTCATTTAATCAGGAAGATGCCAAACAAATACCTATTTAATCATTCACTGCTACAACACAACATTGGATGAAAAGTCAAGATTCACTACTGCCTTTTTGCCAAGAATGTGTACGTATGTAGCATGTTTGTCTAGGACATGCCACACACATGTACCCAGCTGCACATACGTCACACATGTGAACATGTGAAACCTGTCTGTAGAGTGATCTGGTGTCCAAACATTCATCACTGTGACAGGGGAGCCCATGTCCCTATTTATGTCATGGAGCCCCAGTCTCCTGAGAAATCAACATGACCGCAAATGGGCATTCTCAACATCAAATACACACACGCATGCAGGCACACACACACACACACACACACACACACACACACACACACACACACACACACACACACACACACACACACACACACACACACACACACACACACACACACACACACACACACACACACAATGAAAACAAGTACACACACAGACTCTCACATTACCTTACTTGCTTGGACCTACATCATGGGAGAGGAGGACTGTAATATAAAGGGTCCTATTGAAAAATCTCATGGAGAGGATATTAGCAGTCCATTTCCTAGTTGGTCATTGTTTTTCAGGCAAAATGGAGTAGCTGAGGGCTGAATAAAAAGATTACCAAAGTTCAAGATTTCTTGGAATCCTCAGGGGAGGCAGTGTGCCGAAGGCCTGAGATTACATTTCAGTCCAACCTTACCGTCAAACCTCTCCAGACGGAACAGGAAATTGTGTCGCTGTCACAGAAACGCATGAGAGAAATGTAAATGCCCTCCCCATCTCATATGCACCCTGGGGTCTCCCTCAGGGGACCCTTCTCTTGGTGTCCGTCTTGTGTCAAATATCACTTTTTAACACTGAATTTGTATTGGGGGTTTTGCTTCCCTCCATGCATCTTCTTTGGTTACTAAGCAATGCTGCAGTGCCTGGCATGGCATAGCGATGCATACCAAAACAGACAGGGCTAGGAAAACTCCCCCAAGAAGTGTGAGGGCAGATGTTGAATCATCCAGCAAGCAAATACACAATGGGATTACTGTGTTAAAGCAATAAGTACAGGAGCTAGAAAAACCTCAGGATTCATATGTCACATTGTAAACTTTCTTGAAGCTGTCAGTTTCATTTCAGCAAATGGATGAAGCTAAAACAAACAAATCACTGAGGAAATATGTAACTGCTGAGGGTTCCCTTTGACTTGAAACCCCATCCCAAAATACTGTAGATGTCGACTGTTCTACAGAACGAAAAGAAAGGAGACAAATGAATACCCAGACACAAGAGTAACTACCATGTCAACATTTTACCTGCCAGTTAACTGTCACAAAACCTTAAGAATGATTTTACAATGCCTTTAGTTATCAGAGATGACAACCATTCCCCTGCTTGTATCACTTGACTGGACCAAAGTCAGAAACTAAATGGCTTCTTTTTTTCATCACTAAGGATGACTTTTATAGTGTATAGTCATCATGGACGATAGATGTTCCTATTTGAAGGTGAGATTCATCAGAGTTAACACACTTCAGATTGTAGCCCATCACTGAAATGAATGCAGTTCAGAACAGGCACCCTTGTCGTTGTATGATTCAAGGAGGGGCTGTCAGGGGGCTAGAGGGGGCACAGGGGTGACAGAAACGTCCGGCCAACACACCTCCAGGTGTGGCCATACGGACCAGGGTTTTGACTGAGGTACTTCCAGGTCGTCCTTAGGAGCGATTTATCAATGCAAAGTTAATAACATCCATTTGAATCTAACTAAAAATCAATATTTCATTACCAAATTGTTAGCGGGAATGAAGAAGGATTGCGGAAGTCGGGGCGGGTGCGTTGGAAAGGAGGCGTCAGGAGGTTCGATGGGAAGACTGGATGATTCATGGGCGCATCAGGCCAAGAGGGGGAGGAAGAGGGGGCAAAGGAGGGCCAAGGAGGACGGACGCTGGAAAAACTTGGAGAGGGCTCGCTCCCCGGTGACCTTGGCAGGGAGGGAAAAATATATATAAGAAAATGAAAGCAACTGTCAACTCCCCACAGGCCAGGATCAACCCATAAATCACACATGAGACCACAGGAGGGAGGGGGACCAGAGAGGAGAGGGGGTTAACCCTTACACTCTTACACTAGCCTTTCTCTACATGCACTGGACACAGAGCAGTCACACAGTCTTAGATCTGTGAAGATGGATTTACCCATATTAGGATATTAAATTGAAATTTAAAGGCAATGTTCCCGCATTTGAGGAGACCCCATTCACGTTACACTCCGCATATATCTGAAATTACCATACAATTTCAATCACACTATAACGCAGATCTTCTGCGAGATGTACTGAATCTAGCCCTAAACCTCTTGAGTCTACCAATTCATGTATTCATGCTACTGCATTCGTTAATGTCAATCCATGTACCCTTGTTGTAATGTGTTAACAGAGAAGGTATTAAGATGTCTATAAATGAAGTGTACTTCAAATTGTCTGATAGGCTTTTTGCATGGCAGGCCACTCAATGACCATAGAAGATAAGGCCCTGTTTGCTTAATAGGTTTTTGCCCCTTATCCAGTAACATCACTTCCAAGTGGGAATGATATTATTGGTCTGGAGCCTTAATGGAAATACTTAAGGAGATGCAAGTAATATCAGCCTTGAAGGTTAAGGCCACAAAATGAGTAGAAAAAGATCTGGCAATATCCTCTCTACCTCGTCATATCTCACACAGAAGAAAGAGCAGTTGGTTGAATAAGTAACAGTTGGAATTGGATACGTGAGTGTCATATGTACTACTATTTATATTTGTTTTGTAATCTTGCCCACCGAACCTTAGAATTCATCATCTCCACAATTAAAAATTTGGAAAGAAACAAAACAAATTGTGATTAAAACGGACAAATCTTTCAGCCCTAAACCTAATTGACAATTTCCACATGACAATGCTTATGGGTTCTGAACGTCTGTAAAGTGGTGATCAAGCGCCTTACGCAAATAGATTTGGGCATGAGGAACAAAATGTTTAAGGATGTTTTAGCAGAAAATATTTTTCAGGCAGAATACCTATACCTAGTGCAATGGGATTGGTTCATATGTTCTTTAAACCTTACCCCCACCATCTCAAGGTTTATACATCTTACAACATATTTAGCCTCAGGTTAATACAAGTGAATGTTTCCAATGTGCCATTTGGTTTTTGTTTGTTGCCTCGCCACCCCTTCCTCTCTTCAGCCAAGAGAAGGTCAGATCTGGGTTTTGACAGTGCGCCAGATTGTGAGCGCATCAGGTGACAATTAAGACATAACAACATAAGTTGTCTGCCGTCACATTACTTCTCCTTCCTGCTTGATGCCTTCTCACACGACTAGACCAATGGGAGGGAATTTGAACCACTTACCTCCAATCACCCCACAGACTGCACTGACCTGTGATGTATATTTAGAGATGTAAAACTTGGGGATTTGTTTCCTAGTTTTGAAAAAAAAAGACTGACTTCCTTCACCCCACTTATCTTTTTGCATTTCAAACAATATAAAAATGACATGCACACACTAAATAATTAATTGGCTACTAACATTAAACAACTGTTAACACGCTCAAATAATTAGTTATGCTTGCTTGACATGTTTGCATCTTTAATAATTAATGAATTTGTCTTAATTACCAACAACAGTATTTTGGCCTTGTTATTCCTTTTTCAACCAAAAAATGTAATAAAACGGAAAAAGCAATTACGCTATAAATATTAATTAGATACCCTTATTAAGAATTCAGACAAAGGGACATATATAGTCTTAACCGTATTTTCCTAGGAATTAAAGAGCGTTATAAATCTTTCTCTGCCTGGACAGGTATCTATGTGGCAAGACATCTTTATCGGTGGTTTTTGAATAAAATATAGTCACTACTTAATATCCTCTTGAACATGATCACATTTAGAGAAACATTTATGCTGTCAATGGGTTCCGATGATTAATGTAATAATTATGATAATGTTATTAAGCAGAATTTTAAATGCAATCACATTAATCATGGCTCGTCCCCTTTGTGCCTTTGAGAACGTATTCTCTCTTAACTGGAGCTCTCAAAAGAAACAAACAAAGGACTAAACAATGAGGCATGTGGAAAATGCACATGTCTTGAGAAAGTGTCCTTACACAGTCTCAGACAGTTCTTGCTAGGTATTTTGAGGCCCACCATTTTGTCATGAAAGAGTACTAATTTGATGCTGACACCAAACAACTTCTATGTGCAGTCTTAGGCGGCCATTTTGAGATATGTAAAAGGCTTTTGACATTTTCAGGAAAGGCAATGTTGACTCCCCCCCCCCCCCTTTTTTTCTAAGATGGCCTGTTGGTGGCTATGATGAGTTTGTGTCATGTTTACATTTTCATGGGTCGCATCCTTCCATGGCTAACTAGAGAAAACATGGGAACACTCACCCACTCACTGACTCTCAAAATGCAACTGTCAATGAGGGGCAAGACAGGCAAGTGGATGACATTGGGAAGACTTTGACGATCAGAGGGTAAGTTTATTTTCCCTTTTTTTTTGCTGGATGATTAAAAGGCAAATGAATGACACTGCTCGACACCCCAAATCAGCCCTCTGCATTAATATTTCACACTGATGGCAGCTGTTTATCAAAACAACGTGTAAATAAGTAGGGAGAGAGTAGGGAGAAAAGGAATCAGGTTGATACGTAGCAATCTAGCCATATTTTCTTATTGAAGACATAGACAGTTTGGGTTAGATTCTTCTGGAAAGGAGTTCAATTTTCACAAATGTTACTTCTTTAATTTAATATTCAATACGCGCTGATACATTACAAGCTAATCAAAAGTGTAATAATAAGATTGAGCTAAATTAAATAGATTAGAACTGAAAAAAAATGTTCAGGGTTAAAATGAGTCAATCTTAAGGTCAGGAATTAACTACATCGGTCTTATCAGCACATTGTTGGATAATGGCCATGAAACATGTGGGCTGTCAGTGACACTCTGAATTGGAAATGTCCATATTAGGCAATATGCAAATGCTGTTGATGGGGTGTAAATTCTGAGACGTGACAGCAAAACATCACAGGCCGATGATTAAAACGTGAACGTAAAACGAGGACGTTGGTTGGGCGGAGATTGCAACGAGGGCATATAGTCAGAGATAACCATCGACTGAACCATGCAGAGTCGATGAGAAAACAAGCATTTCCCTCCTGTGTAAGGACCCTTCCATGGCAACCTCGCCGACTGATGTCGGTAGCTGTCAGTCTTTAACAGCCTGCCGCATTGGTATATGCTGACCACAGAAAATTCAACAACTAGTATAGGCATTGACCTTCCCATCTTTGACTGTCCTGTGTTCCAATCATATACTACACTCTTAAAAAAAATTGTTATCTAGAACCTAAAAGGGTTCCTTGGCTGTCACCATAGGATAACCCTTTGAATAATTATTTTTGGGTTCCAGGTAGAACCCTTTTGGTAGCAGGAAGAACCGTATTGGGTTCCATGTAGAACCATTCCCCCAGAGGGTTCTACATGGAACCCAAAAGAGTTCTACCTGGAATCAAAAAAAGGTTCTACTATGGGGATAGCCAAAGAACCCTTTCGGAACCCTTTTTTATGTATCATTATCAAGACCTCAGAATCCAGAGTGAGATTACATTGAAAAGGTTACATACGGTTTGTGGTTTGGGGAGGACCAAATAATAAAATAAAAAAACACGGGGATATATAAATAAATAAAGAATGGCATTTAAAGAGGGAATGTGTGTGTTGGGTTTGAAAATGTCACAAAAGCAGATTTATAGTCTGTTTTCTGAGTACATTATTTGAGCTTGACAGTGTTAATCATTCACACTTCCCCCGTCTCCCTTTTCCTGCCCGTCATGGATTATTGAAATATAAAAATAAGTGAGAGAAGGGCCCCCGAAGCGGTATCAAAATGTCAGGTTTGTACTTACAGCCCTATGCTGCTAGACAGGGTCAAGGGCTTCAATTATTTGTATATGTACACCCAGGCACTACAAGAAAGGTTATGTCACCCCCCGGCTATTTACTCCCACTTTTGAATGGGACTGATACTCAGCTCAATAGCCAGTGTCACTGATATGGAACTGACATAGCATTTGGAGGCAGAGGGAGAAAGAGGGGGCGTCAGAATAGACTGCCAGACAGGGGCATGGGACGGAGGGATGGGGGACGGGACGGGGACAGGGGGAACGGCGGGACGGGAGGGCGGGGGGGTAGTAGAGAAAGTGTGTAAGGCAATCGCATGACCAATCTTGTATACCACAATACCTTTGGTCTTCTGACCAAATATGTTGTAGTCCAAAATTCTAAAGATCATTAATTAAGAAGCACCCTTTTTATACAAAGCGATACAGAGGAGTGTTATGACAGAGATTGAAATGGGACATCTGATATGAGTAATATATCATCTGGGGATAATTATGATGATCTATTGGCTTTTATGCTGAACTGAGTTCAAAATGATTGCATAGGAAGAGATGACATTAATGGCTGGCCTCAACTCTGATCTAGCTGTGGAAGGTTGTACCATACGCCCACCTCGGCCCACCAATAGTTTGTGTAAAAATCTGAGTTATTGAGAGTGATATGAAATTTCTAAATGTCATTAATTGACACCTTTTTCCTCTGAGCTGTCAAGAGGGAGACAGAAAGGTCACAGCTCTGGGGTGATATATATATATGACCCCCCCCCCCCCCACCCTCCCCCCCCCCCCCAGCATTGTGAATTATGGCTGTCGTTAACACGAGGGAATGGATGGTGGAGCCGACTGAAAGCCTCTATCGATCCACTTCCTGCACAGGAAAATCAGGGGCCTAAATATGGTGCCCTCCAACAGGGTCTCCCAGGCTTTAATGAAGGGGCTGATGCACTAAATTGGTTTACTGGTTTACTCTTTGCCAAATAATTTATCCAACGAAATACTGTACACAACAAATGCCTAAAATGCGGCAGTATTTACAGCAGTAGCATAGCCAAAAAGTTGTTGGTGGGTGGGCCGGTGGAAATGTCCTGCAATTCTACACATTTTGCCAGGGGCTGAGAGAAAATGTAGCAATTTTAAAGCTAAATAATGCTAAAATATTGGTGTGTTGACTGTGATCAAGGCACTGGATTATGAGCTGTCTTGTTTGCTAAAGGAACAAATGAAGTAGGCAATGGCATGGTGCATATAGCCATAGAAGCACAGTGACATACTTTATTCCAAAATGGGGTCATATTCATGGTTTATTGGGTGTGTGGCTTTCAGTTAGTTATTTTTGGCCACTCATCCCATGAGAGTGAATGTCATTCCAGTTCATCTGAATGTCATTCCAGTGCACTGGAATATGACTGCTTGCTATGAATTCTATCTGATGGTGTTTGCATGTTCAGGTAAAAAGACAAATAATGTCCCATTTGGAATTGTGACAAGTAGAGAGCATAAAAAATAAATACAGTAGTGCCTTCAGGAAGTATTTAGACCCCTTGACTTTTTCCATATTTTGTTTTGTTACAGCGTGAATTTAAAATGAATTAAATTGAGATGTTGTGTCACCGGTCAACACGCAATACCCCATAATGTCAGCCGCTCATGGATTTCACCATGAGGCCAGTGGTGACTTAAACAGTCACATAGTTTAATGGCTGAGAAAACTGAAGATGGATCAACAACATTGTAGTTACTCCACAATACTAATCTAAATGACAGAGTGAAAAGAAGGAAGCCTTTAGAGATTTGTTTCCTTCTCCAAAACAATATGCTGTTTGCAATAAGGCACCAACGTAATACTGCAAAAAATGTGGCAAAGAAATTAACTTCATGTCCTGAATACAAAGCGTCATGTTTGGGGGAAATCCAACACATCACTGAGTACCACTCTTCATATTTTCAACCATGATGGTGGCTGCATCATTTTATGCGTATTTAAAAAAATATATATATTTAACATTTATTTAACTAGGCAAGACAGTTAAGAACAAATTATTATTTACAATGACGGCCTACCAAAAGGAAAAAGGACTCCTGTGGGGATGGGGGCCTGGGATTAAAAATAAAAATACTGGACAAAGCACACATCACGACAAGAGAGACACCACAACACTACATGAAGAGAGACCTAAGACAACAACATAGTAAGGCAGCAACACATGACAACACAGCATGGTAGCAACACTACAAGACATCAACATGGTAGCAGCACAACATGGCAGCAGCACAATGCATCACAAAACATGGTACATACAACTGTCCAGTTTGAGTGTTTTTTGCAGCTCGTTCCAGCTACAGCGAACTGAAAAGATGAGCGACCCAGCGATGTGTGTGCTTTGGGGACCTTTAACAGAACGTGACTGGCAAAATGGGTGTTGTATGTAGAGGATGAGGGCTGCAGTAGGTATCTCAGATAGGGGGGAGTGAGGCAAAAGGGGGTTTTATAAATAAGCATCAACCAGTGGGTCTTGTGACAGGTATACAGAGATGACCAGTTTACAGAGGATTATAGAGTGCAGTGATGTGTCCTATAAGGAGCATTGGTGGCAAATCTGATGGCCAAATGGTAAAGAACATCTCACCTCTCAAGAGCACCCTTACCTGCCGATCTATAAATTATGTTTCTGTAATCTAGCACGGGTAGGATGGTCATCTAGATCAGGGTTAGTTTGGCAGATGGGGTGAAAGAGGAGCGATTACGATAGCGGAAACCAAGTCTAGATGTAACCTTAGCCAGCAGCTTTGATATGTGCTGAGAGAAGGAGTGTACCATCTAGCCATACTCCTAAGTACTTGTATGAGGTGACTACCTCAAGCTCTAAACCCTCAGACGTAGTAATCACACCTGTGGGGAGAGGAGCATTCTTCTCACCAAACCACATGACCTTTGTTTTGGAGGTGTTCAGAACAAGGTTAAGGGCAGTGAAAACTTGTTGGACACTATGAAAGATTTGTAGATTGTTTAACACAAAATCCGGGGAAGGCCAGCTGAGTATAAGACTGTATCATCTGCATATAAATGGTTCAGGCAGTAACTTCCCCCTAGGATCGAGCCTTGGGGTATTCCCTTGGTGACAGGAGGTGGCTGAGACAGCAGATGTTCAGACTTTATACACTGCACTCTTTGAGAGTGGTAGTTAGCAAACCAGGCCAAAGACCCCTCAGAGACACCAATACTCCTTAGCCGGGCCCACTAGAATGGAATGGTCTACCGTATCAAAAGCTTTGGCCAGGCCAATAAAAATAGCTGCATAACATTGCTTAGAAACAAGGGCAATGGTGACATCATTTAGGACCTTTAAGGTTGCAGTGACACATCCATAACCTGAAAGGAAACCAGATTGCATACCAGAGAATACTATAGACATCAAGAAAGCCAGTCAGTTGATTATTGACTACTTTTTCCAACACTTTGATTAACAGGGCAAAATAGAAATTGGTGTAAGGGTCCTGTGTGTAGCTGGTGTAGAGAGTCAGGCGTAGGACAGCAGATATGAGTAATCAACATATTTTACTCAAAAAGACAAATTTACAAAGTAACATCACGAGACCACAAAGACGGACCCGAATTACAATAAACAATCACAAACACAACATGGGGAACAGAGGATTAAATAATAAACAAGTAATTGGTTGAGTGAAGCCAGGTGTGTAAGACAAAGACAGAACAAATGGAAAATGAACAGTGGATCGGCGGTGGCTAGAAAGCCGGTGACGTCGATCGCCGAATGCCGCCCAAACAAGGAGAGGGACCGACTTCGGCGGAGGTCGTGACAATTGGCCTATAAAAGTTAGGATCAACTTGACGCACCATGGCTGCCTTCCAAGCATTGGGAACCTCCCGAGAGAGGAGAGACAGGTTAAAAAGGTCAGAGATAGGTGTGGCAATGATAGGGGCTGCAACCTTAAAGAAGAAAGGATCTAAGCCATCTGATCCAGATGTTTTTTGGAGGTCAAGTTTAAGGAGCTCCTTTATCACCTCAGACTCAGTGACTGCCTGCAGGGAGAAACTTTGTTGCTGGGCAGGGGAAAAAGAGGGAGAAGCATCGGGGCTAGTCACATTAGATGGGGTGGGAGATGAGGAAATGTTGGACGGGCAATGAGGCATGGCTTAGGGAAATAGGAATAGGTATACTTGTCGTCTGCAAGGACTAGGGAGTTTTTTTTTTAGGATTAACAGAAACAGAATAGTACAGGCAACATCCTAGAGGAAAACCTAGTTCAGTCTGCTTTCCAACAGACAATGTGAGACAAATTCACCTTTCAGCGGGACAATAAGCTAAAACATAAGGCCAAATATACACTGGAGTTGCTTACCAAGATGACATTGAATGTTCCTGAGTGGCCCAGTTACAGTTTTGACTTAAATTGGCTTGAAGATCTATGGCAAGACTTGAAATTGTCTTTCTAGCAACAATCAACAACCAACTTGTCAGAGCTTGAAGAATTTAAAAATAATAATGTGCAAATATTGTACAATCCAGGTGGGCAAAGCTCTTAGAGACTTACCCAGAAAAACTCACAGCCGTAATCGCTACCAAAAGTGATTCTAGCATGTATTGAGTCAGGGGTGTGAATACTTCAAATCAAATCAAATCAAATTTTATTAGTCACATGCGCCGAATACAACAGTGAAATGCTTACTTACGAGCACTTAACCGACAATGCAGTTAAAAAGTTTTTTTGTTTAAATACAAAAATACAAAATTCAGATACTTTTATTTATATTCTTAACAAGTAATTAAAGAGCAGCAGTAAAATAACAATAGCGAGACTATATATAGGGGGGTACCGATACAGAGTCAGTGTGTGGGTGCACCGGTTAGTTGAGGTGATATATACATGTGGGTAGAGTTATTAAAGTGACTATGCATAGATGATAACAACAGAGAGTAGCAGCAGTTAAACAGTCTGGAGGTGTGTTAGGTCATTGTCCTGTTGAAAAACAAATGACAGTCCCACTAAACGCAAACCAGATGGGATGGCGTATCCCTGCAGAATGCTGTGGTAGCCATGCTGGTTAATTCTGGCTGCAGGGTGAATATTGAAAAACCTGGAAAATATGCGCAGATTTTCAAACGGCCTCTTAAGAAATTTTTGATCTTACAATATGCATATATATACTACTATTGGATAGAAAACAGTCTATAGTTTCTAAAAACTTTTGAATTATTTCTCTAAGTTGAACAGAACTATTTTTACAGCCCATTTCCTATCCAGAATTGAGACTTCCAAAATGCTATGTCTCTCTTTAAGACCTTGTCTATAAAAGGGCATGTCACTTAGGACCGTAGAAACACGTCACACGCCTTCATCTGGGTGTAATGCGGAAGTGAGAGCAAAAAGCAGACGAATATCTCTTCCAGGGACTGAACACAACATCTTCTTGTGAGACCTGTGCAGTTTAATTATTTTTCTGGGCGCGAGGTAGAACCTGGACTCGGCTCCTGGAATACGCTCGTTAAAGGTGAATATGACCTCTGGCTACGATATTATTTGATACATGTCACAAAATCATCCTAAAGTATGTTTTTTCAATATACTTTAATTATATTATTGCAATTTATTCTGGACTTTAGATGTGATGCGACGGAATAATTTTTTGAAGAAAGAGAGATTAGCGCCGCACGGCCATTGTGCTTGCTAATTCAAGAGGGAAATAGTTCGTTCTGGAACCCAACTAAAGACTGTACTGGACAATGGACCCCGTTACAACATTCTGATGGAATATCAACAAAGATAAGGACCCAATTTGGGATGCTTTTTCATATATCTGTCGAACTGTGCTATGCTAGCGCTTGACTAGAATCAATGCTGCCGTATGCTAGCTAATGTTGTAAGCTAATATAACGATATATTGTGTTTTCGCTGTAAAACACTTCAAAAATCGGAAATATTGGCTCTATTCACACGATCTTTGTCTTTCATTAGCTATCCACCATATGTTTTTCTGAAATGTTTTATGAGGTGTAATTAGTAGTTGACGTTGGTGTCTGTATTTTCTCTGGCTACTCCCGGTCGATTTCAGACTGTAGCTATGATGTAGCTATGATGGGAGCAGTAATGTAAAACTGATTTATAACTAAAATATGCACATTTTTTGAACAAAACATAGATTTATTGTGTAACATGTTATAGGACTGTCATCTGAGGTAGTTTTTTCTAGGTTATTTAGGTTGGTTCTAGGTTAGTTAGGTTGGCTTGTGCATTCTACTTGAATCCTACTTGGGCTGCTCCTACTTGTCTGTCCTCTTTTTTATTTGGTGGTGAGCTAACATAAATATGTGGTGTTTTCTCTATAAAACATTAAAAAAATCGGACATGTTGGCTGGATTGACAAGATGTTTATCTTTCAAATGCTGTATTGGACTTGTTAATGTGTGAAAGTTAAATATTAAAAAAAAATAGATTTTGAATTTCGCGCCCTGCACCTGAGCTGGATGTTGTCATAAGTGTACCGCTGTCGGGCCAGCCAGCCTAACAGGTTTTAAGTATGCCTTGAATTCTAAATAAATCACTGGCAGTATCACCAGCAAAGCACCCCCACACCATCACACCTCCTCCATCCTTCACGTTGGGAACCACACATGCGGAGATAATCTGTTCACCTACTCTGCGTCTCACAAAGACATGGCGGTTGGAACCAATAATCTCAAATTTAGACTCATCAGACCATAGGACAGATTTTCACTGGTCTAATGTCCATTGTTCGTGTTTCTTGGCCCAAGCAAGTCTCTTCTTATTATTGGTGTCCTTTAGTAGTGGTTTCATTGCAGCAATTAAACCATGAAGGCCTGATTCCTGCAGTCTCCTCAGAACAGTTGATGTTGAGACGTGTCTGTTACTAGAACTCTGTGAAGAATTTATTTGGGCTGTAATTTCTGAGGCTGGCAAATCTAATGCATTTATCCTCTGCTGGAGAGGTGACTCTGGGTCTTCCTTTCCTGTTGTGGTCCTCATGAGAGCCAGTTTCATCATAGCGCTTGATGGTTTTTGTGACTGCACTTTGTCACGGCTCCTCTGCCTGCAGGAGGAACCGCCCCTGCAATGCAGAGGGGCCGTGACGAGCCTCCAATCCCGGACGAGCCCCTGTGACAAAAATGAGGGGACATGAACAGGTATAGGCCAATTAAAAAGGTTCTTTATTCTAAACCAAAACTATTAACTTTAAACAAAGAAAAAGGAATGAGGTGTGGAAGTATCATAATGTAGGGTGTATGTAAAGTGCAGGGATGCGTGAATCTGTGTGTGTGAATATGACTGAGTGGAAACTATGTACAACTACAAAGGAACAAAGAAAACAGGATCATACCTGGAGGAGCAGAGAGAGAGAGAGAGAGGTGATTAGTGAAGCAGTTTAAATACCCTGAGCCCAGGTGGCTCCAATCACTAACGACCCTCTGCCTGAAGGTGGAACCGCCCCTGCAATGCAGAGGGGCCGTGACAACTTGAAGAAACTTTCGAAGTTCTTGAATGACTTTCATGTCTTAAAGTAATGATGAACTGTCATTTATGTTTGCTTATTTGAGCTGTTCTTGCCATAATATGGACTTGGTATTTTACCAAATAGGGCTATCTTCTGTATACCACCCCTACCTTGTCACAACACAACTGATTGTCTCAAACGAAGGAAAGAAATTCAAAAAATTTACTTTTAACAAGGCACACCTGTTAATTGAAATGCATTCTAGCTGACTACCTCATGAAGCTGGTTGAGAGAATGCCAAGAGTGTACAATGCTATCATCAAGGCAAAGGGTGGCTACTTTAAAAAATCTCAAATATAAAATATATTTTGATTTGTTTAACACTTTTTTGGTTACTACATGATTCCATATGTGTTATTTCATAGTTTTGATGTCTTCCCTATTATTCTACTGTGTAGAAAATAGTAAAAATATATAAAAACCATTGAATGAGTAGCTGTGTCCAACTTTTGACTAGTACTGTATATATATATACATATATATATATATATATTCAGATATACAACATTGTGACACCTTTTCAAATTAGTGGATTTGGCTATTTCAGCCACACCCGTTGCTGACAGGTGTATAAAATCAAGCACACAGCCATGCAATCTCCATAGACAAACAGTGGCAGTAGAATGACCTTACTGACGTCAGTGTGACTTTCAATGTGGCAGCGTCATAGGATGCAACCTTTCCAACAAGTCAGTTCGTAAAATTTCTGCCCTACTAGAGCTTCTCCAGTCAACTGTTAGGGCTGTTATTGTGAAGTAGAAATATGTTGGATTAACAGTGTCTCAGCCGCGAAGTCGTAGGCCACACAAGCTCACAGAACAGGACAGCCGAGTGCTGAAGCACATAGTGCTTAAAAATTGTCTTTCCTCGGTTGCAACACTTACTACCGTGTTCCATACTGCCTCTGGAAGCAACGTCAGCACAAGAACGGTTCGTCTGGAGCTTCATGAAATGGGTTTCCATGGCCGAGCAGCCACACACAAGCCTAAGATCACCATGCGTAATGCCAAGCGTCGGCTGGAGTGCTGTAAAGCTTGTCGCCATTGGACTCTGGATCAGTGGAAACGCGTTCTCTGGAGTGACGAATCACTTTTCACCAACTGGCAGTCCGACAGACGAATCTGGGTTAGGCGGATGCGAGGAGAATGCTATCTTCCCAAATGCATAGTGCCAACTGTAATGTTTGGTGGAGGGGGAATAATGGTCTGGGGTTGTTTTTCATGTTTCGGGCTAGGCCCCTTAGTTCCACTGAAGGGGAAATCTTAACACTACAGCATACAATGATATTCTAGACAATTCTGTGCTTCCAACTTTGTAGCAACAGTTTGGGGAAGGCCCTGTCCTGTTACAGCATGACAATAACCCCTGCACAAAAGCGAGGTCCATACAGAAATGGTTTGTCGATGTCGGTGTGGAAGAACTTTGTCCTGCAAAGAGCCCTGACCTCAACTCCATCGAACTCCTTTGGGACTGCGAGCCAGGCCTAATTGCCCAACATCAGTGCCTGACCTCACTACTGCTCTTGTGTCTGAATAGAAGCAATTCTCCGCAGCAATGTTCCAACATCTACTTGAAAGCCTTCCCAGAAGAATGGAGGCTGTTGGAGCAGTGAAGGGGGGACCAACTTCATATTAATGCCCATGATTTTGGAATGAGATGTTCGACGAGCAGGTGTCCACATACCTTTGGTCATGTAGTGTATACATACACTCCCACCCCCCTCCCCTTTTGCCCTCAGAACAGCTTAAATTCGTCATGGCATAGACTGTGCAATGTGTTGAAAGGGTTCCACAAGGATGCTGGCCCATGTTGACTCCAATGCTTCCACAATGGTTCTTGATACACACGGGAAAATATTGAGTGTGAAAAACCCAGCAGCGTTGCAGTTCTCGACTCAAACCAGTTATTCTGGCACCTACCACAACCCATTCAAAGGCACTTTTTTTTATTTTTTTATTTCACCTTTATTTAACCAGGTAAGCTAGTTGAGAACAAGTTCTCATTTACAACTGCGACCTGGCCAAGATAAAGCAAAGCAGTGCAACAGAAACAACAACACAGAGTTACACATGGAATAAACAAAGATACAGTCAATAACACAATAGAAAATAAAGAAAGTCTATATACAGTGTGCAAATGGCATGAGGAGGTAAGGCAATAAATAGGCCATAGTAGCAAAGTAATTACAATTTAGCAGATTAACACTGGAGTGATAGATGAGCAGATGATGATGAGCAGATGATGATGTGTAAGTAGTGATACTGGTGTGCAAAAGAGCAGCAGAGTAAATAAAAACAATATGGGGATGAGGTAGGTAGATTGGGTGGGCTATTTACAGATGGACTATGTACATCTGCAGCGATTGGTTAGCTGCTCAGATAGCTGATGTTTAAAGTTAGTGAGGGAAATGTAAGTCTCCAGCCTCAGCGATTTTTTTTCACTGGCAGCAGAGAACTGGAAGGAAAGGCGGCCAAAGGAGGTGTTGGCTTTGGGGATGACAAGTGAGATATACCTGCTGGAGCGCGTGCTATGGGTGGATGTTGTTATCGTGACCAGTGAGCTGAGATAAGGCGGAGCTTTACCTAGCAAAGACTTATAGATGACCTGGAGCAAGTGGGTCTGGCGACGAATATGTAGCGAGGGACATACTAGAGCATACAGGTCGCAGTGGTGGGTGGTATAAGGTGCTTTGGTAACAAAACGGATGGCACTGTGATAGACTACATCCAATTTGCTGAGTAGAGTATTGGAGGCTATTTTGTAGATGACAACGCCGAAGCCGAGGATCGGTAGGATAGTCAGTTTTACTAGGGTAAGTTTGGCGGCTTGAGTGAAGGAGGCTTTGTTGTGGAATAGAAAGCCGATTCTAGATTTAATTTTGGATTGGAGATGTTTGATATGAGTCTGGAAGGAGAGTTTACAGTCTAGCCAGACACCTAGGTATTTGTAGGGCAGCGAACGGTTGAAAAGCATGCATTTGGAATTGAAAGCCTTGGCCAAGTCGATGAAGACGGCTGCACAGTACTGTCTTTTATCGACGGCGGTTATGATATCGTTTAGTACCTTGAGCGTGGCTGAGGTGCACCCGTGACCAGCTCGGAAACCGGATTGCAAAGCGGCATTGGTACGGTGGGATTCGAAATGGTCAGTGATCTGTTTTTAACTTGGCTTTCAAAGACTAGAAAGGCAGGGCAGGATGAAAATAGGTCTGTAACAGTTTGGGTCTAGAGTGTCGCCCCCTTTGAAGAGCTTTCCAATCTTTAGGGATCTGGGACGAAACGAAAGAGAGGTTGAACAGACTGGTTTGTCTTGCCCATTCATCCTCTGAATGGCATACATACACAATCCATTGTCTCAGTTGTCTCAAGGCTTAAAAATCCTTCTTTAACCTGTCTCCTCCCCTTCATCTACACTGATTGAAGTGGATTTCACAACTGACATCAATAAGGGATCATAGCTTTCACCTCTATTGACCTGGTCAGTCTATTTATATGTCATGTTTTGTGTACAGGAATGTGCATTGTTTTGATGTTGATCATTCTGATTGTGTGCCTAAGCGGCTGATTTGCAGATTTGGTTATGGCTTCTGTCAATATCTCTCAGCGGATGAATGGAAACAGAAAGAAGAGGCTCCATTTAGGTTGGCACTGGTTCTTGTGATGTGAAAATGTAGTATTCATAGCAACATTGCAGCCATGCTGGAAGAATCTCAACTCCATGGAATCACCTCGCATGGTCTCTGTACTACAGTCCCAGACAGTCCCAGTCTCAGCGCACAGTCCCAGACAGGCCCATGGTAGAGGTGGTTCATTTTTGACTGAATATTATGGTACATAACCTCTGGGCATTTAAGTTGAAAAATGTCTTTCTGCTTCGCCCGTCAGCGGTGGTCTTTTCATCATCAGTGAGCATGGAGGAAGGAGGAAGAGGGAGGAAATGGCCCTTTTTTTCAAATCTATGTCCTGACTCAATGTCTAAGCAGCGCAGGGGTGCATGTCTCTTTGGTATGTGTGGAGTGGAGTGCATCCCACAGCATGTTCCATGTGCAGCATCATGTCCACAGATCTTTATCTGGAAAAGAGAGGGAGGGATGGATGAATAATCAGCAGAATTGAGTTGCTGTCCAGAACTCCCATGAACTATGGTATTCCTTGAATGATAGAAAATAATGACCCCAAAAAATGTATACTTTTGTTGCGATGGGAAGTGGAATATCGCCCCAGCTCTCTGCTTATGACATTATAATCAGCATCAACTATGTGAGGTGTTTAAATCACAACCACTACTGCTCCTTAAACTGATCAGCATACTAAGAATGAGACTGAATTCTGTGATACCATTTTAAAATGGGACAACATGCAGAAAACAAGGGAAACAGGTCGTGTCTGAATACCCATACTTTTGTCCTAAATAGTGGGCTGTTTGAGTACGTGAAAAAAGGGTATGCGACATTTCGAAAATCGAGTATACCGTGGCTTTTTATTGCACTCAAATGATCAAATTGCCATCTAGTGGCCTCATGGGAGGAATTTTATTCATATTTTTCATTATTTCACAATCAATCATTATTTTATTTTTTTAATCCGGTGTTACTAGGTCAAACGATTTTGTTATAGTTCAGTCTTCTCGGATGCATATGTAACCCTCTCACCAGGCTCGAATTTGATCCTCACGATATTACCTTACGTAGAATATCTCAACAGCATGGGATGTTAGGTGAGAAGGGCAATAAGAATCCCTATTGTAAACTCTCTAGGGTGGTGACAAATAGGGTATTAACTTCAGATGGAATGATTATATATTTTTGTTATTGTATAAGGATATGCTTTCCCATGCATTAAATGAAATTGAAACAGGAAATGACTCCAAGGCAACATACATAAGGTTCAAGATGTGTATTATTACATGTTCAATGCACCACATCAAAATAAATAAAAATAATAAACCCCAATGACTCGTGCACAACCCATGTGCTTGCTTAACCCCGTTGGCGCGCGTTGGAGCTAAAAAAAAATGACGACACACATAAAGTCCCAAAGCACCCCACCATTGTGGTTACTCACTACTCGTAGATATTCCCTCAGTGAAGTGGCAGTTCCGTGCAGGTTTCCTCACAAGAGCCACAGCAAGCACAGCTATCAATGCAGACGGTACTCCTTAGTAGTAACCGATATCCCATGGAAACATGAACTCTTTAATCTTCCTCAAGCAATTCTCTCTCGGTGTCGCACGATGCTAGGCTAACCTCAAGGCTGTCAAATACTGGGTCTCGACCCCGCCCTGTGCAACTGAGTCCTAGAGTTTCTGACGGACCACCCCCAGGTGGTGAGGGTAGGAAATAACATCTCCACCCCGCTGATCCTCAACACTGGGGCCCCACAAGGGTGCGTTCTCAGCCCTCTCCTGT
This sequence comes from Salvelinus fontinalis, assembly GCF_029448725.1. Lineage (NCBI taxonomy): Eukaryota > Metazoa > Chordata > Actinopteri > Salmoniformes > Salmonidae > Salvelinus > Salvelinus fontinalis. The sequence goes on from NC_074668.1 coordinate 64,088,470, forward strand.
ACTCCCTGTTCACCCATGACTGCGTGGCCATGCACACCTCCAACTCAATCATCAAGTTTGCAGACGACACTAGAGTGGTAGGCTTGATTACCAACAACGACGAGACGGCCTACAGGGAGAAAGTGAGGGCCCTCGGAGTGTGGTGACAGGAAAAAAACCTCACACTCAACGTCAACAAAACAAAGGAGATGATCGTGGACTTCAGGAAACAGCAGAGGGTACAGCCACCTATCCACATCGAAGGGACAGCAGTGGAGAAGGTGGAAAGTTTTAAGTTCCTGGGCGTACACATCACAGACAAACTGAAATGGTCCACCCACACAGACAACGTGGTGAAGAAGGTGCAACAGAACCTCTTCAACCTCAGGAGACTGAAGAAATTTGGTTGGTCACCAAACACACTCACACATTTTTACAGATGCGCAATCGAGAGCATCCTGTCGGGCTGCATCACCGCCTGGTACGGCAACTGCTCCGCCCACAACCACAAGGCTCTCCAGAAGGTGGTGAGGTCTGCACAACACACCACCGGGTGCAAACTACCTGCCCTCCAGGACACCTACAGCACCCGATGTCACAGGAAGGCCAAAAAGATCATCAAGGACAACAACCACCCGAGCCACTGCCTGTTCACCCCGCTATCATCCAGAAGGCGAGGTCAGTACAGGTGCATCAAAGCTGGGACCGAGAGACTGAAAAACAGCTTCTATCTCAAGGCCATCAGACTGTTAAACAGCCTTCACTAACATTGAAAAGTTTTCTTATTTTTCTTCTTTATTTAACCAGGTAGGCCAGTTGAGAACAAGTTTTCATTTACAACTGCGACCTGGCCAAGATAGAGGAAAGCAGTGCGACACAAAAAACACAAAGTTACACATGGAATAAACAAACGTACAGTCAATAACACAATAGAAAAGTCTAAATACAGTGTGTGCAAATGTAGTAAGATTATGGAGGTAAAGCAATAAATAGGCCATACTGGCAAAATAATTACAATTTAGCAATTAAACACTAGAGTGATAGATGTGCAGAAGATGAATGTGCAAGTAGAGATACTTCGATGCAAAGGAGCAAAAAAATAAATAACAATATGGGGATGAGGTAGTTGGGTGGGCAATTTACAGATGGGCTGTGTACAGGTGCAATGATCGGTAAGCTGCTCTGACAGCTGATGCTTTAAGTTAGTGAGGGAGATATAAGTCTCCAGCTTCAGTGATTTTTGAAATTCATTCCAGTCATTGGCAGCAGAGAACTGGAAGGAAAGGTGGCCAAAAGAGGTGTTGGCTTTGGGGGTGACCAGTGAAATATACCCGCTGGAGCGCGTGCTATGGGTGGGTGCTGCTATGGTGACCAGTGAGCTGAGATAAGGGGGGGCTTTACCTAGCAAAGACTTATAGATGAGCCAGTGGGTTTGGCGCCGAATATGAAGCGAGGGCCAGCCGACGAGAGCATACAGGTAGCAGTGATGGGTAGTATACGGGGCTTTGGTGACAAAACGGATGGCACTGTGATAGACTACATCCAATTTGTTGAGTAGAGTGTTGGAGGCTATTTTGTAAATGACATCTCCGAAGTCGAGGATCGGTAGGATAGTCAGTTTTACGAGGGTATGTATGGCAGCGTGAGTGAAGATTTAATTTTGGATTGGAGATCCATAATGTGAGTCTGGAAGGAGAGTTTACAATCTAACCAGACACCTAGGTATTTGTAGTTGTCCACATAATCTAAGTCAGAACCGTCCTGAGTAGTGATGCTAAACGGGTGCGGGCAGTGATCGGTTGAAGAGCATGCATTTAGTTTTACTTGCATTTAAGAGCAGTTGGAGGCCATGGAAGGAGTGTTGTATGGCATTGAAACTCGTCTGGAGGTTTGTTAACACAATGTCCAAAGTAGGGCCAGAAGTATACAGGATGGTGCACCTCTGCATAGAGGTGGATCAGAGAATCACCATCAGCAAGAGCGACATCATTGATGTATGCAGAGAAAAGAGTTGGCCTGAGAATTGAACCATGTGGCACCCCCATAGAGACTGCCAGAGGTCCGGACAACAGGCCCTCCAATTTGACACACCGAACTCTATCTGAGAAGTAATTGGTGAACCAGGCGAGGCAGTCATTTGAGAAACCAAGGCTGTTGAGTCTGCCAAATAAGAATGCGGTGATTGACAGAGTTGAAAGCCTTGGCCAGGTCGATGAATACGGCTGCACAGTACTGTCTTTTATCGATGGCAGTTATGATATCGTTTAGGACCTTGAGCATGGCTGAGGTGCACCCATGACCAGCTCGGAAACCGGATTGCATAGTGGAGAAGGTACGGTGGGATTCGAAATGGTCGGTGATCTGTTTGTTAACTTTTGAAGACTTTAGAAATGCAGGGTAGGATAGATATAGACTTGTAACAGTTTGGGTCTAGAGTGTCTCCCCCTTTGAAGAGGGGGATGAACGCAGCAGCTTTCCAATCTTTAGGGATCTCAGATAATATGAAAGAGAGGGTGAACAGGCTAGTAATAGGGAATGTAACATTTGCGGCAGATAATTTTAGAAAGGGAGGGCCCAGATTGTCTAGGCCAGGTGATTTGTAGGGTTCCAGATTTTGCAGTTCTTTCAGAACATCAGCTCTCTGAATTTGTGTGAAGGAGAAATGGGGGAGGCTTGGGCAAGTTGCTGTGGGGGGTGCAGAGCTGTTCATCGGGGTAGGGGTAACCAGGTGGAAAGCAATAAATGCTTATTGAAATTCTCGATTATCGTAGATTTATCGGTGGTGCTAGTGTTTCCGAGCCTCAGTGCAGTGGGCAGCTGGGAGGAGGTGCTCTTATTCTCCATGGACTTTACAGTGTCCCAGAACTTTTTGGAGTTTGTGCTCCAGGATGCAAATTTCTGTCTGAAAAATTGAGCCTTTGCTTTCCTAACTGCCTGTGTATATTGGTTTCTAACTTCCCTGGTGTGTGTACTAGTCTATTTGATTTAATTTATCTACTGTATTTTACAGCACTTTGATTTCACTAATAAATATGTTGAAAAGGAACCAATATGATTTGTTTCTGTCTTTAGTCCTTTTTAAATAGGATAGAGGAGCTATATGGTCTACTACGGTATAGGTCGAATGTGATAGTCTGCCAGTAATCAGCCTGAGTAGGCCAATAACTCCATTCTTATCCTATTCAGAGTTTAGAGAAATTCTTTTAATTGGAAATTAGCAATTATCAGGCTGGTTATTGTGATGCATATCTGTTGAATTTGGAAAAATCCCCACCCACTCGGCCCCGCCTCACCTACTCAGCCAGTCAGGAGCCGCTACTGTGTTGCGGCCGTGGCATACTGTATACTTTTTACTACGGTACGTGCTAAATAGTATGCCACAATGAGTACATAGTATGCAGTTTAAGTATGTATTACGCTAGCATGGGTATTCGGACACGGCCACTGAAACATCTATTATCTTGCTCAAAATCATGACAAAATGGTTGAGTGAATGATTTGAAGATAACCAACTCTCTTAGACCTGAGCTTCTTCAAAATGGCTGCAGGAGAACTGTCGTCACAGGCTCCAGTATCCAAGATCATATCCTGTACTGTAGGCAGGTCACTAATGAGTTCATGATGTGGAGAAGTAAATGACAGACAGAGATCAGACATAGAGGGGAAGTCACTCATTTTTTTTTTTCAAAGGCTTGCCAAATGGAGGGAAACTAATCTAAACAGCAGTTTATGTTAAAGTTGATGTTAAACCCTAAATCTCATTAGAGCTGCGAAGGAGAAACATGTTTGACAGGGGGGAATGTTGAATCACTTCCTGTACAGTAACATATAGCTTTCATGTGGTTCTCAACCTAATTATGGGGAAACATTTTGGAGCATTAGAAACAACACAAAAAACCTGAGGCACACAATAAGTAATATATAGCAGGAACCAAAAGTGTTTAAAAAAAATGATGACTACAGTATGCCTGTCTTTTTCCTCAGTAGACTAGCTTTACATTTCATTAGCTTCTAAATCAGTGACATGATCCTTGAGCTAGCTTTCTTGAGCTAGTTTCCCGTCACTGTTATTACAGTGTTACTTGCTAACAGTGGCAATTGGGCTAATCCTGTTGGTGAGTGCTCATGATTCTTCACTGGACATAATGGCAGTCAAGCAATGTTGAGTGGCCAGAGCCTCTGCGTGGGACCTTTATCTTGGATTGCAGTGCCTCTGGAACACAATGAACTCCAAATCTAGTTTGCAATACTTGGCATGGATAAAGCGATCATATGCAATGGACCCTGTCCTTGTGGATCATATTGAATAAGAAAAATAGCAAAGCGGGTGCAAAGCGGGTGCTCTCAGGACATCAAGTTCACACTGCTACAGAGAGGGCAATATGCCTGATCAGGATGATTGGTCTCCAGCAAATAACTCACTACAAGATTAGAAGGGTAATTCCTGGTCCAGAACAGAGGCTAGAAGTGCTAATCAATGGAAGTGCCTACATGACGAGAGGAGATTTTGGCTGGTTGACCACTAATGTAGGGGGAGCTGGGTGTTAAAGGGGGGCGGGTGGGGAGCGTGGTTTCAGAGCTTGACAGTTTGAACTCTTTTCAAACGTAATGTGTGATTAATGAGGGTTTTTATGTTGCGAGGGAGCGGGGGCTGTGAGACATGGGGCTGAAAGTATTGACATCTCCATTATTTACTGACTGATCGGAGCAGCCAAAGGGCCCCTGATTAGAAAACAATAAATGCTGTTATTGGTGATCCGGACCTAACCAGGACACTGCAAATGCATGCCCAAGCTTTTCTAATTACTGTGGCCATTGCACACTGGACAGTGATAAACCAATAGCAATGCTCCATTCCCGGTGGGCAAGGGGGTGTTTGCGTGGGCTATCCATGTGCTATAGGAGAGGGAGGGGGACGTTTCAATAGATACCATATGGCGGATAACACTGAAGTACACACGTGGAGCTACATAGTGAACATCAAACAAACTTGATAAGATCCTTCACCACTCATTGGTGTTTCACATAACTCTACATGGTTCGTGCGACTAAATTGGTAAAGAAAAATCTGCAACGTGGACATTCCATTGTGAAATAAAACTGAAAAATCTTCTTATTACTAATGTACAGCCATTTATGTATGCTTAAGCCTGTGTTCTAAAGCCAACAAATGACACATGTTAGGATATTTGACATAGGACATCATCTTAAGAGCTTCTCCTAAAGAGTAAATGTTGGTTAATTCTCCCGTTCTCTCTCTGACATTTGAAGATACAGAAAAAAGCCTCGGCTGTTTAATGAGAATAAACCCTCACATCGAGAATGAAATATTAAAGTCTAATTTTAAATATTATGACGGCTGCCTTTCCTCCTGATTAAAATGAAAAGCTTTCCAGCACACAAGAGGCAATTTCTTCCACGTTACACTTAAATGAGTGAAAGTATTTACAAAACTTTTTTCCTTATCAATATCCGCTTTCGTGTGGAAGTCGCATACAATAAATTCTCTTAAAGACAATTATGTTTTTTTCTTTCTTATTTCCTTTGTCGTCATAGTCACAAGGCGTGCACATCTGCACGTGTACAGTAGGAAGTGCGTTGTTTTTTGAGATGCAGCTGTTGTGTAAGTAATGAAAACTTGCTTTTGTTTAATCCAAGGGTACGATCAATTAAGATCTACACGTTCCTCAAGCCTGAGACTGTTTCGATCCTCCCTTATATTTGCATTACGTAACTCCATAACGTCCTGCGTGTGTGTTTATGCATGGGTGCGTGTATGTGTGTAGATAATTAACACGGTTTTCACAGCTACAGTAGGTAAGACTGTCCTTTGGACCATGTAGCCGGAGACAGAGACTTTTCACGGTGAATTTATGTCAGGCCCATGCCTCCGGAATAGCGTCTCTCCACCCACTGTGGATTTACGTGTCACTTAATGTGAAGCGACAGCACCGTCCTTGACGACTGCACTTGTTATTGGTCCGTGAACGACAGGGCCAGGTTGCATCCGATCGTCAAAATTTAAAAAAAGACAAAATCTAATCTGAACATTGCAACAAGGCACTAATCAACTACAGTACCATGTGTCACCAGTGTGGACCAGTGTTTATGCAAGTGTATTAAGTCACTGCATGTTTGAACTTGTGTTTTTGTGTATACCAGAAAATGTATGATAATAGCACAAAACATGTCAATCCATAATCAAATGCAATCCTCATTCAATTCTAATGCCAATCCTTTGTACAGTGTTTGTAAAATATTTTTTGTTGCAAAAAAAACAGGACCATACTGGAATTGTCTCACCAATCAAATATGGATCTGTTGGCTTTCAATAACATACTGTTGTGGAGTACAACAACATATTTGGTGACCGGAGGTCCTTCAAAGCTCCTCTATAAACTGAAGGAAGTTGACTGTCTGCAGGACAGATGAGTGTAAATAACCTGGTTCCCTCTTTAAAGTGCATCTCAATGTCAGTCGCTCTTGAGACGCCTCCAAAGTTATCACTTTGTGACAGCAACAGCCAGGAGTGTCTCTTCTTTGTGACTCCTTAAACAAAATATCGCCTCACCGTAAAATTGATGACACCACTGAGTTGTGCTCACTTTCTTCTGACATCTTCAAAGGGATTTCTCTTCAGAGTGTATATATATATTTTTTTTGTGTGGGCTGCATGAAAACAACCTGGTAATTGCTTCCTAAAAGATGATTAAATAAAGGTATAAATCAGGCTCTGGTGAGATCCGAGGGAGATTAACTCATGGGGGTCTTCTACAGGAGATTGTAGAGGAGGTCTGGACGTTAGACAAATGGCCGACGGGCTTGTCATGGACCAGCGTTTCTCATTTTGGAGATTTATTCCCTATTCTCCAGGCTTGTTTGACTAGCCAGGAGAGATAAGGGGGAGAAGGTTTACACATAGAAACATATTGAAAGCATAACCTATTACAGTCAGTGAGGAACAAACAACAGGTTGAGCTATCGACTCACTCACCGGCCCATAGGTGAAACGGGATCCTCATGATGACGCATCATCAACAACACAAGTACTGTCCACCAACGGTTCTTCTCTCCAAGGGATCAAATGTCAATTTCAAGAAATGTCATGATCATGGTCTCAAATTTGCTTCACTAAATATTACTACGGCAACTGTTTTAATATTCCCCTTTGTTCTCTTGTCGGTGTTGAATGCCATAATGGCCCAGTAGCGTATCAGATTTCATCTAATCTTGTGCTATTCTGCATATTTTGCAATGAGGCTGAAAGAATTTAGCATTTTAAAATGATTTTCCTGCAATTCTACACATATTACTGTATTGGGGTAAAATGTGATAGATATGCATATTATATACACCTCACACAATGAGCCTACTAAAATGTTTATCTGACTCCATTAAACAAGTGTTATGTGTTTAGCTGACTAAGATCAAGGAATGGTCATGAGAAGCCAATATCAAAGCAAGTACATTTAAAATCATTGTAAAATAAATTGATTCACCTACAAGGCATAACTCTTAAGTTACAAAGCAATACTGACATCAACGAAGCATACTTATAAAAAAAAAACAAAAAAAAAACTTTATTTAACCAGGTAGGCAAGCTGAGAACAAGTTCTCATTTACAACTCCGACCTGGCCAAGATAAAGCAAAGCAGTGCAACAAAAAACAACAACACAGAGTTACACATGGTATAAACAAAAGTACAGTCAATCAAAAATAGAAAAATCTATATACAGAGTGTGCAAATGGAGTAAGGAGGTAAGGCAATAAATAGGCCAATAGTAGCAAAGTAATTACAATTTATCAAATTAACACTGGAGTGATAGATGTGCAGATAATGATGTTCAAGTAGAAATACTGGTGTGCAAAAGAGCATTTAAAAAAAAAAACAATATGGGGATGAGGTAGGTAGTTGGATGGGCTATTTACAGATGGGATGTGTACAGCTGCAGCTATCGGTGAGCTGCTCAGATAGCTGATGCTTAAAGTTAGTGAGGGAGATATAGGTTTTGCAGTTCTTTCAGAACATCTGCTATCTGGATTTGGGTGAAAGAGAAGCTGGGGAGGCTTGGGTAAGTAGCTGCGGGGGGTGTGGAGCTGTTGGCCGGGGTTCTGGTAGCCAGGAGGAATGCATGGCCAGCCGTGGAGAAATGCATGTTGAAATTCTCGATTATCGCGGTGGTGACAGTGTTTCCTAGCCTCAGTGCAGTGGGCAGCTGGGAGGAGGTGCTCTTATTCCCCATGGACTTTACACTTCTAGGCATATACAGTACAACCTAAGGTTAACTTAGAAGACAAAACATGAACAAAGAGATGCCTATGAGGCCAACAGTCCTGAAACCTTGGAAATGTGAATTGATCATGCATCATGCAACCTTCCTCCATGGACTGGGTACAGGATAAGAGACAGAACAAAGGGTTTTCATTTCATTTATCACATCTGAAGGTGTAACTATTCCGTACCTAAACCAATCACATTGACCAATCAAATGATACCAAGTTTACAGTCACCTGATCACCCAGGCCCAATCTCCACAGGGTGTCACAGCATCTAAAGCAAAGGTCTTCAACCTTTTCTAGCATGAGAGCTACTTAAAAAAAAAGAAACATATTGCAAGCTACTATTTATAGTTATAAAATAGGCACATTCTTCTCTTCTACCTTGCAGCTCTTTCCCGGGTCTTTGATGTACAAAAGATTCTTTTTTTTCTGTCAATATACCTGGTCAAATAATTAAGCAACGGAATGTGGAATGAGTGGAATGACCCCTAATGGTAAGAGAAAGCATATGCTGGAATCAAATTCATGAAGGTCGAAATCCAGCACTGATTTCCCTTGAAATTCCAACAGCACTTGTGGGGTGAGGGTGGAAGGGAATAGGACGGACATAGACAGAGGAAGAGAGAAGGAAAGAGGGGGAGATAAAAAGAGAGGGGGAGGGAGCCTGACACATACTTGGCAGCGGGTGGTGTGGTGAGCGGGACAGTACCTGCACTGATTCTGCAGGGGGGACCGGATAGGCTGTGACACACGGCAGCGCACCCCAGTGCTCTATGGATTTGCTCCTCGCAGGCTGTGTGAGGACTGTGTGAGGGAAGCAGGCTGAGCGTCTGAGGCCCTGCCATCACAACTCTCCATATGGGGAGGCGGGACCATGGTACTGATGGACCAGCCGCCTCAAATCACCCATCTGCACGCTTTGCAGGTGTTTCCAATGATTATATTATTAGCTCTATCCGCTCATCTTAGATTTTTATGTTTTTTTTTAGTATCCCCGGCCTCAATCTGGGTGGGATAAAATGTAAAATATATACATGCCTGTTCCACCATCTGTCTCAGTGAAAGACAAGTAAGGCATCTTCATGGAAATGGAGGTTTTATTCAAGTTTTATGAGTGCTTAGCTTTGGGTTTCGTTTTTCTGCAGCGTGTAGGAGTGTGTGTATGTACATGTGTGTGTGTTGTGAGGGCAGGCATTGAGCAGACATGGTATACAGATTCATTTGCATAATGCTTGAGATAATCTGAAAATAATGAGTACCATCTTCTGTGGACACTCGTGAAACAGGTTGCGCTTACTCTTTTAGACCCAAGACGAGTCGAGCTCTACAAGCATGACAGTAGTATTCTAAAAAAAATAAGATATATTTTTGGTGTCTAGAATTGCCTGGTGTGTATGAAGTGTTTGACCAGTGGTGTGTCTGCTTGGTGCTCTGTATCAGGAGAACAGGGCACTTCATAATGACACACTTTAATGATTGGTCATAAATCTGTTTCCTCAGAGATGGAGGAGGTTGACAGCAACACACTCTCCTGCACAGGAAATGTCTCTCTGATGACCAATGTGAGTGTGTGTGTGTGTGTGTGTGTTTGTGTGTGTGTGTGTGTGTGTGTGTGTGTGTGTGTGTGTGTGTGTGTGTGTGTGTGTGTGTGTGTGTGTGTGTGTGTGTGTGTGTGTGTGTGTGTGTGTGTGTGTGTGTGTGTGTGTGTGCGTGTATGTGTGTGTGCGTGAGTGTGTGTGTACAGCCAAACAGTACTAATACTGTACTTTACTGTAACACTGTCATGTAAAACTACAGCAATTGCTAACAGTGTGTCAGAAGGCCATTGGACCCCCATAATGCATTGCTCTTTACATTACTGTACTGTAATACAGATTTCTAGTAGCTAACTGAGATTGTTGCTGTAAATGTACATCAGTTTGTTACAGTGTAGGTAGACCTCAGTTATGAGAATCTGAATATTCTGTTCAGATTCCACTGAATCCACTCAGCTCCACTGCTCCAGCCTGCTAGTGTGACATCATCAGTAGGAGGGACTGTGGCAGTGCAGTGCAGTCTTCACAGTGGTTTAACCGCGACCAATGCACTAGTGCTCTCTGTCTATGTGCTAACACATCACACCCACCCAAACTGTGTTCTCAAGTGGATGAAGAGAGCTGTGGTGCTCGGGAGCTCATGCCTGCCTCTTTCAAGTGTCTCACAGAAGGAGATGTGAGGGCAAATTCAGCTTGGGATCCCTTGACAACGAGGAGAACTGCTCTATAATCTCAGGGGGAATCTCAGGGGGATCGAGTGTTGAGATCTCGGTCTCTCCACAGATGAGACAAGGGTGTCTTATGTGTAAACGTACAGTGTGTGTCGTTTTATTTCTCTGCCGTGTTTTGATTGAGCTTTTTCTCACTCCCTTCATTCAGCCAGCCTGTGATTGTGTATTCTTCGTTGTCAGGCCTGCTTCTCAGTGAGGAAGCAGCGGATGTTTGGTAATGGCCATTTAGAGTAATCAATCGGCCTCTTTGAAGTTTGGAGATGAAAGAAGAGTTTGACAGCTAATGTGTGTCTGTCCTGTGACGTGAACAGCATGGCAATGCCAGCGCTTTGAAGGCAAAAGGACGGGCACATCAGGTTGAATTTATCCCTCCCTAAAGACATACCTCTGCCGAGTGCTGCCGCAATGGCAAGTGGCAGTTCTCTCTCTCTCTCTCTCTCTCTCTCTCTCTCTCTCTCTCTCTCTCTCTCTCTCTCTCTCTCTCTCTCTCTCTCTCTCTCTCTCTCTCTCTCTCTCTCTGTTTTATATATCTGTCACATCCATGTACCTCCTATGCAGCTTGTGCCAGCTCCTATTCCACGCTTCCCTACAGAAATGTGTTCAGGTAAACATTTCACGCTTGCTTATGCTAAAGGGAAGTGGCAGACGCAGGTAACTGACAGGCTAGGATCACAGTGGTATTGATGAAGAAAGCTTTATTTTTGTGCTATTTTGTCTGAATAACAGTTTTGGTTAAAAAAGGAAATTCATATCTGAAGATTGGATTAATGTCCATTAGTGATTATTATTGAAACATAATTAGTATTTAATTGTCATATTCATGGTTTTAGCTTGGTCTGTAGTCCAGCATCTACCATAATAGCTCAGAGAAAGTGCCAGGGTTGTGCATGATTAAAAAAGAAAACAAAACACTTACAGAAACGGATCATTACCCATAACCACGCACGCTTTGAACACTCACTATGGTGGTCCGTGACTCCCGCAGAGGCATTCTGAAAAAGCTCTCCTCCTACAGGGAAACATGAGGGCCACAGTATGTAAAGGAAGTAATCTTTAGGTCTAACAACACTTTTTTCCACAACCAGGGGCCTGTTAAGTTTTTATGTTCCTTTGCGGTGGTGTGTGGTGGTTGGTGTGTGTAAAGGGTTGTGACACTGTTTCTCCTCCCTACCGAGGAATAGTTTCAGCCCAAGACAGAATGAAAGGCTCACAGCGTTTGCTTTCTTTCGCTTTCCAATTTTTTTGTTGTTGCAGAGACAGTTCCTGGGCCGCGGTGCAGACACATGGGTAGGTTAATGGCGTCTCGGAGCTGCAGCCTAACACATGCTTACATAACCTAAAACACATGCGGTCCTGTCATTTAAGGAGGCCTAAGCCATGAACCCTATTGGAGCTCTGCAACCCCTAATTAAATGTGGCTGCGTTTACACAAAAGTCAAATATCCATTACATCATCACAGTTTTTACGTTTTTTTTTGTTTGTTTTTTTGATATTATGAATGATGTAATCAGTTCAATATAAATCACTCCAGCTAAGGTCACAAAATAAATGAATAGAGAAGAAGAATTACAATGATTATGGTCATATACACTGAATGTAAAAAAACATTAGGAACGCCTCTTTTGCCCTCAGAACAGCCTCAATTTGTCGGGGCATGGACTCTACAAGGTGTTGAAAGTGTTCCACGGGTATGCTGGCCCATGTTGACTGCAGTGCTTCCCACAGTTGTGTCAAGTTGGCTGGATATCCTTTGGGTGGTGGACCATACACAGGAAACTGTTGTCCATGAAAAACCCAGAAGCGTTGCAGTTCTTCATACCTCATTCAAAGGCACTTAAATACTGTATTTTGTCATGCCCATTCACCCTCTGAAAATCACTCCTTATCCTGTCTCTCCCCTTCTGAACTGATTGAATTGGATTTAACAAGTGACAACAATAAGGGAGCATAGCTTTCACCTGGTCAGTCTATGTCATGGAAAGAGGGGGTGTTCCTAATGTTTTGTACACTCAGCGTACAATACCCTTTCATCTCTTGGATTTTAGAACAATGACACTGTACTCGTAACTATATAGGAGGCAGTCTAGGACAGTTTGCAAACAGTTGATGAATCACGTTTTATGAGTAAGCATACTGTATTAACACACTCAAAAGAACAACAGTCATATAAGTGAAAGTCATATAACAGCACTACAACAAAGCATGTCTCAGTCTGGCAAGTGACACAGCAAGAGTGAGGGGGTCTCTGGATGTTGTTGTGTGAATGATGAACATAGAGAAGGGAACCTATGATGTGTAGGACTGTAAAAATGCACCCAAACACACCAATGTACTTTCCATTACAAAGTTATATGTGGGTTCAAAGTCAACAACAAAAAACATCCACAATACCATAACAGATTATTGATTTACTGGTAAACTCTGAGAGGGAGTTTTATACATTGTCAGAAAATAAATTCTAGAGAGAAAAAGTTTTACACTCTCAGCATGAGCAAATGTATGACAGGTAAAGCTACCACGACAATGCACACTAACCAATGTTTGGGCTCTTGTTAATCCGTGAAAATTGCTGATACCCTTATCGTAAAAGCAGGTTTATTAATAAGAAAGCACAGCAGCCGAGGTTAACGCTGTTTTGAAAGAAGTCGGGAAATCGCACTCAAAAGGTCCATGAATAGCAACAAGATGGAGACTACAGTTGAGAGGGACACTGGTCGTCCCCTCTGCCTTTCTTGATCACTGACTCTTTAAGAATCTGGTTTGATCCCGTTTCTTTTTCCTCTACAATAAGCCCCTCTCTATAAAATATCTCTGCACCAGTAACATCACAAAGGCTTACTTATCTCGGCATGACCTATTAAAGGTTTAAACCCCCGCGTCTTTGATAAACACCCACTTGTCTCCTCAGTCTTATCGTGCTCTTGAAGGTCCTTCTCTCATGGCGCAGTAATTTGTTTAATTAAAGTGTCATTTTGGGAAGAAAATTAGCTCCGTCATTTGCGAGAAATGCAAAGAAGTTTACAATATTGTTTGTGCTTTTTTAGCCTTTAGCCAGATTTAGATTAAGTCAGTAGTGTATTGGACGCTGGTTTTGAAAGCTGAGGCGACAATTTGGAGATCCCTCCGAGAGGCAGCAACACAGAGGACAGAGAAGAGAAGCACGACACAATAAAAGCTTGTTTGAGAGTCTCTTTCAGCCCGTCTCTAAACGAGGCCCTGAGAGGATTGGCTTTTAGGCCTTGAGCTTCTGTCAGCACTTTGGGGGCGATTTGCGCATGATTTCATTAGGAGGAAAATAAATATGGAAACAGAGTCTATGACACAAAATACACACTATAGGCCTAACAATCCTTAAGGGTTTCACAAACATTCTGTTTTCGCTTACTCTATAATCCTTGTACATCTTCCTTTAGAACTGGCCAGGTGCAGGTGCTTTCTTGATTTCTGTTTCCATTGATCTCATCCTTTGGTATTTGGAAAACTAAAGGTGAAATCAGCAATGGTTATCATGGGGAAATTAAAAGCATGAGTCTCTGGCTGCAGTCCAAACACTTAAAAGACACACCCCTCAGCCCTCAAATTAAGTGGACACTTCTGATGACGTATCATGACGTCTGACGAGAAAACACTTGCAGGTCAAGGGGCGAGGGAGGGAGGAATGATTTTTAAATGGACCACCCTTGTCAGGAAATTCGTCACTCGTTCATCCCTCGATTATTGTGTTTTCAGCCGCCGGTAGCTTGTGGATGCTTTATATGCGCTACAGTCAATTATGAGTGCATGTCTACTTATATTTAATATATTCAATTATTAATATACGCCTAATGTACGATAGCTAGCCAATTAATTAGCTAACTAACGTTAGCCTGCCTAGCTGGATGTCCTGAAGAAGGAAAATGTGTTATTTCTACAATTTCCAAAAGATAACCAAAAAAAAACATGTACATTTTACGAGATGTGTTTGTGCCGTCATGTGCATTAGTAGCACAATTTCTAACTTATTTGCATTCATTTTTACTTACACTTGTATGTTGACTTCTCCATTGATGTGGTTTTTAAGCGTCCGCTGACTTTTCCTAGCAGATGTACAATCGTCGCAATTTGAATTTTGGGGAGTTTCAGGCTCCGGAGTGAACATAATTGTACACTCGCAAAGCTGACTAAAAACGAAGGCTGAGGGGTCCATTTACGTTGCAAACTTCCCTTGCTTGGCTAATCATTTGGACCACCCTCCAAGAATGCGACGGGGATTCCTCCAAGGGCATAAGGTGAGGGTAAGTGGACGAGGGTGTGTCTTAAGTGTTTGGACCGCAGCCTCTGTCTCAGTCTCATCCACTCAGGGGTCAGCTGAGGTTTTGAGTGAGGGCACAGTAAGCATAATGCCAGACTGCATCATGTACCCCCACGTCGACAGACAACATCAGCATAATAAGTGAATCAGTACCCTATAACTCCAGCTCTCCCATTGGCTACCTCTGATATCATTTTTAGAACCTGAGGTCACTATTGTTCCATTTTTCTCCTTTGCTTTCTAAGGGAACTAAAGACTCTCTGCCCGTGCATCTTTTGGAATGGTGACAGGGTGTGAGACTGAGAGATTTATGTAGTCGGGTGTGCAGATGCAGGGAAGAAATATATACGCGAGATCAAATGGAGGTGCATGATAAGGCATGAAGAACAGCTCTCTAGGCTCATAAATTAATGGCAGGGAGAAGGTTGTCATTATTCGAGCAGCCTTTAAAAGAAGGGTATGGAGCCCAGATGGTAGGGGAGAGATAGCCTGGCGAAGTTTGAGTAATTGATGACTTAAAAATAAACCAGAGGGTTCATCTTGGGAGGGATAGAAGAGGAATTACTCAACACAACAAACATGCTGCAGTCAGGTCAAGAGCATTGTTGAGCTCCTCTGAAAAAAAAAGGTGCCACAGATTAAAAGAGAGGCATCACAGTGACTCTGCTGCTTGACTCTCAGAGACATGTTACCGCAGTAAATGTGAACACTAATGAATGATATACTGTAGGCCAGTGTTTCTTCATCCTAGTCTTTTGGGACCCAAAGAGGTGCATATTTCATTTCCCCCCCCTAGCACTACACACCTGATTCCAATAATCAACTGATTCCAATAACCTTCAATTAGTGAAATCAGGTGTGTAGTGCTAGCGCAAAAACTAAAAAAGTGCACCCTTTGGTTCCCGAGGACCAGGATGAAGAAACACTGTAGACAATCAAATGAGACATGCAGCAGAAGTACCACTATTCAGGTGATGATCATTGGCATTTTGTCAGTAAGCAAGGGCATTTTCATTCAACAAGCCAATGCATTTATACAAATTCACAAGACGTCAATGCTGGCAAAGTTCTAATCGTACCAAACAAATCTGGATGAGAAGAGAATGAGAATGCTACGGTCAGCATTTAGGGACAGGTGACTAGCGTGTCCCTCCTCCCTCTTCCCTCTCTCAGACAGCTGGCCGTCTGTCCATGTGCAGGTGTTGTGCTGTTGGGCTGTATTGTGGGGATTTGTCCCTGTCCCTTCCTAGGCAGTGCAGAGTGGGGTTAGCAAAATCATGAATCACTTTATTGAAGTCTACGTGTGGGAGAGAGAAATAGAGAGGTGTATGTGTGTGTGCAGGGTTGGGGAGTAACAGATTGCAAAAAAAACTGTGACTGTAATCCGTTATGTTACCAGCTAAAATATTGTAATCACATTACCGATACTTTTGAAAAAGTTGATTATTACTTCTAGGATTACTTTCAAATTTAGAAGGATGTTTGCAGAAAAGAAATGTCCATGAAACAATTGCTTGTTTTCTTAATCACCTTTCATATCAACGTCAACAGAAAAAGTACTTTGATCTTCTCGCCTGAGCAACACGGTTACAAAATAAAAAGGTATGGCGCGCCAATGCAGTGCATTCTTTTCGATGGCGTTTCAATAAACGATTTGTGTTCAAAGAAGAAGAGGGCTGGAATGTAACAGTTCATTGCAAACTATGTTTGCCCAACGGTAAAGCTGCTGTCAACATCCAGAGACTTGACTTCGAACCTGAAGAAACACTTAGAGGTAAGGATGACGATTGGCAGCTGTGGCATGTTAGCTTGCTTCGCTAGCTTGTCTTTAGAGACAGACAGGTTGTCTTCACAATGTTACAAATGTTCCAGCATAGGTCGGAGATTTTGGAGAGTATTAGCTAGCTAGTTTGTCAGATTACTAGCTAGCTATTCTGTTTAGTTTGCTAATTTGCTTGCCAACTCTCCTACACTATGTGGTATGCAGCTCACTTAAGGTTGCTATGTCAGTTGCTAGCTATTGTAGTTTGCAAGATATCGTAGCAAGCATGCTATTATGCTAATTTGTTAACCATTTTTCTAATTAAATCTATTTTAACTAAGATAAATCAGTTCTACTGTAGATAGTTGGGTGAGATTCACTGAGCTACATAGCCTAGCTAGCTAGCTAAGTCAAAAGTTTAAAAAAAGCTATTTGCACTCTGTAACCCAACATAGCAAAATGCTCACTGTCATGGTTGTTGCTAACTTAGTTAGCTAGCTAGCTAGCTAGCTATGGTTTCAGAGTAACATGCTACCCAAATCAATAAATCCACACTACAGTTTTCCTACTGTTCAATTTTCAACCCAAATATATGCCTGTATTATTCAATCATAACTCAACGTATAATACTGTATTAGTCCATAGTTAAAAAAAATATTTCTAGACAAACAATATAAACAACCATAGACATCCTTGCATCAACAGCTTTGTTCATGTGTGATTGGTTACATGCTCCAACCCCATCTTTGTGTTTATCAGACAGGAGCAGGCTATAGAAAGTTACAAAAGTGACAAAAGTTGGGTAAAGCTACAGTCCTTAATTGAAACAATAACAAGGTGCTCACTCCACTGTTTTACATATACTTTAGTGTCATAATTAAGTAATTGCATTTCGTTTTTTTTCAGAGGATGCATAACAGTCAATGGACGACCCCGAGCAGGAAAATACAGCCACATGACATGGAGGAGTGCAGAGATGCATGGCCATCTAGAGATGGCCAAAAAGGGAGATATTGTACACTATTGAAACAAGCGAAACTACAACCAGGAGGATCACACAGCTCACAAAGCCCGGTTAATCACCTGGTATTTGACTTCATCATGGAGGATGTGCAACCCTTTTCGCTAGTAGAGGTGCCTTCATTCCGCAAGCTAGTAGAAGGAATCAATGGTGGGAGAAAGGTCATGTGTAGAAAGACGTTGATGCAATGAACTGAAAGGGAATTTGAGTCCATGAAAGAAGCTCTCTCCACCAAACTGCAGAGCGTAAAGTCGGTCTGCACCACAGCGGACATCTGGTCTGCCCATAACAGAAGTTTATTCGACATAATGCTAAATTGTGTTAATGCTAAATTGTAATTATTTTGCCACTAAGGCCTATTTATTGCCTTACCTCCCTAATCTTACTACATTTGCACCCACTGTATATAGATTTTTCTATTGTGTTATTGACTGTATCTTTGTTTATTCCATGTGTAACTCTGTGCTGTTGTTTTTGTCGCACGGCTTTGCTTTATCTTGGCCAGGTCGCAGTTGTAAGTGAGAACTTCTTCTCTACTGGCCTACCTGGTTAAATAAAGGTGAAATAATAAATAAATAAATAACATGCCACTCGATCAAGCAGGACACCTTGGATAGGAAGTCAGCTGCTTTGGCTTGTGCGAGACTGAGAAGTTGTCATACCTACAATGTGATTGCTGCCAAGTTACAGTAAGTGGAATACATGCAGACTTTAAAATTCAGCACAAAGTGAGGGCCACTGTGACAGACAATGGAAGCATCTTTGTAAAGGCATTCCGGGAGTTCAGTGGAAATGAAGAGGAGCAAGGTAAGATAGATGGAGTGAGGTTTGATGATGTGGGTGCAATTCTTGAGGAGGTTGACCAATAACTTTTTTCTCCCTCCACATCAACATTGTGTGGCACACACCCTCAACCTCATCGCCATCAATGAGGTGGACAAAGCTGCATCCCAGGGTCCATCACGAAGTGCAATGTCAAAATGTTCCAGCATTTGGAACAAAGCACACAGGTCAACATTAGCATCAGAGGCAATAGAGGACATTGCAAGCATGAAAGTAACTGTCCCATGTGTAACAAGATGGAGCTCAAAGTACTGTGCCATCTCCAAACTCGTAGCCCTCACAGGTGACCTGCTGGGGCAAATCTGTGAAGACCTGGGTGTTAGCAGAAAACGACATCCTCGTGAGATTGCTTTTCTTAACTAGTACAGTACAGTCCTACAACCACTCGCATTCTCTATTGATCTTCTTCAGGTAGAGACAAATAGTTTTTTTGGCTTTCTTATCCCAACAATCCTAAGTTTGAAGTCTAAGCTCTCAGAAAAAATACCTCTTGCGACATCCTCTGCACACATCATCACTGCGGTCATTGAGGCTATAGACTGCCGGTTTGGACCTATGCTATGCACCCATGAAGCAAAAATGTTAACTGCTACCGTGTCAAAGTTTCGACTGTGTCAACCCTTGAAAGGGAAAGTAGATGCGGAGCACATTAGTTCAAGAAGCAGCTTCTATAGAGAACACATACTCCGAAGAGGTTGATGAGAGAACACAGAACGAGTCTCATGAGTCTGAAGACCATTTCTTTGTGTTCAGAGGTACAACAACAAGGACCAGTGGTACTGCAGAGGATGAGGTGAGGAGATACCTTGAAGACAAAGTCAAGTCTTTGGACTCCTTGAAATCGTTACCCATAGTCCTGAACTTGTTTCTGAAGTACAACACTGCACTGGCCTCCAGTGCCCCAGTTCAGCGCCTTTTCAGCTAAGGTGGAAACCTATTTACCCCTCAGCGAAACAGGATGTCTGATGCTCATCTAGAGCATGTCGTCTTGCTGCGATACAACAGCAATTCCCGCCTTCACTCATCTGAGTAGGCTAGCTTCAGAATAGGCCTACTGCAATCAAATGTCTGATATGTGGGTTTATTGCATCTGGCTGCACTTGTTTTTTGATTAAACTTAAACTACTTGGTGGACAAAAATTGTGACTACACTGTTTCTGATTTTAGTTATTTAGCAGACGCTCTTATCCAGGGAGACTTCAGTAGTGAGTGCATACATTTTCATACTTTTTTGTACTGGTGTCCCGTGAGATAAGTGTTTAGCACTGCTGTTACGATCGTTGTGCCCCCCACCCGCCCCATCTCTTTTTCTTCGTATGTGTTTTACGGGTGAAGTAATCCAAAAGTAACTGAAAGAAATCAGATTACGTTACTGAGTTTAGCTAATCCTAAAGTTAAGATACTGATTACAATTTTAGCCAGGTAACTAGTAACTGTAACGGATTGCATTTAAAAAGTAATCTACCCAACCTTGTGTGTGTGTATGAGTGTGTGTGTTAGAGAGTGAGATAGATTGAGAGAGAAGTAGAGTGGTATGTGTACCACTGAAATAATCAACTCGACTGGCTTGCCGGGTATGTTTCTCATTACTTGACAGCTATAGATGCTTACACTGGAGTACTTCAGATGAATTTCCCTCATGTTGAAGGCCTTAACACTTGAAGGGGTTGATGGGGTTAAGAATAAAAAAAAAAAAAGAAAACAAGAACTCCCGCTGCTTAGTCTGAAATGTAGACTGTCTATCATTTCCCTTTGATTGGGTCCCTTTTGGACATGTTTTTAAACCTCTGACGTGTTATTAATAAAACAAACTCTAATAGAAATATCATTCCGCTTATTTTTCAATCAGGCACAGCATCGTGGCAATCTGCAAAGCGTGACTTTAATTAAAGATTGATGGCTAGGCCATTCATCTGAGGCGCTGTTGATCCAGTAATTAAAATGACAAAAAAAGATTTATTTATAGAAATCTCGTTGAACTTGTTTCATTTCCTTGTCAGTATGTCTGATTTTCTGTCTTTTAATGAAGGAAGTAAGCACATGTATTTCTTCCGCTTTTCTACTCAATCAATATAGAACATCAACAGAAGCAATGGCTCATGTTCCATTTTTGGAATGCACAGAAGCAAGCCCTTCACTTCTTCTGGCAAAGAGGAGTGGAGAGATTGAATTTCCCATCCAAAAGGCCAATGGGATGCCTTTTATCACAATAATGCCTTTTCTCAATCAAACTTTTCAAAGAAAAGTTCAGTTTCAATGACCTTAGTTCATCAGTAATCAAAAAGTGAATGAAATACAAACAAAATAGCTTTGCATTTTTTATTTTGGTAAGTAATTATGTAGTCTCTCGGAGTTCGACAAGGGCTCTAATGAGTTCTCCGAGGACCCCTGTTTTATTTGTTTGTTTGTTATTTTTAATCTTGATTAAGTCCCCTTGTATTTAGTTAGCACAATGAAACCACCCGGGATGCAGTGTAAGCTTAACTCAGTTCGGTTCATTCACGGCTATCGAGAAGCAAGCTCCCAGCGTTCTACTCGGACATGTTATCGCCTTAGTTGTTATGGCTTTGCCTCGTGCTAATCCTGATGATGCAGGGTGTGTTTACTCTGTTTGTATTCTACAATGGAGATATCTGGGAAGCATCTTGATGTTACTACACCATGGTATTCATTAATATACTGTTCTTAAAACTGTCTTTACTTTTTACTTCTTCTCTTCTTCTGACAAATGGTTAGGCTAAATGGCGGATGTATGTCTGAATCTCATCATTGGCCTTTGGTCAAACATGAATGTCATAAAAACCTTGGACTTTGCCTGACATTTTTAAAAGTCTGTCAATAATCCCATTGCACGTGAATGTACTATTTCCCGATTCAGAGATACATAGTTGTTAGAATTGAAAGTGTAGTGTAGTTCATTCATAAGGCAAACTTCGGACGAACAGCATTTTTTCAACAACAACCATTGTTAATTCGTTACTGCGTATTAAACAATGAATCAGTTGAGGAAAGATCTAGACATGGTGGATTAATGACACCAATGCTCCTTCTGAAAATTCCCAACTGGCTGTGTAAACACCCTTATACCGTCCACATCTACCTATAGTTATGTGGCAACAGTCCCATTACCTTGCCCTCCAGTAAAGTGTATTTTCCATGAGAGAATGGTAGAGATTGGCTTTGGCACAAGGTCCAAGCCAACAAAGAAGAATACGGATGGAAAAAGATGTATTAAATGATTAAAATGACTGATGATATTACCTTCTTTTTTTTTAAATGACTTCAATAGCATAATGGTCAAATGGCCTGTGAAGATGACAGAATTATTAAAAGAGAAAGAATTGAGTAATTTCAGCACATTTATCAGTCTGCACATCACACCTTCACACACGGTCACTATATACAGTAAATGTAACTGATCTCAATGATGTCATTTTTTCTTCTTCTTTCTATTAAGACTCTGGCTCTCAGGAGCGGGAGTTCATTTCAAGACTGAGTTGGCAACAAAGAAGGGGAAAAGCTAGATGGGAATTTTTAAAATCTTTTTATATAAAAATGAGTTCAACGTAACTGGCCAGGTTTGCACTGACCATGCACGGTAAATGAAATCTCAGGCACGCCATCTATCCCCCTGACGTGATAAATACATAATACGTCTTATGATGGATTCTTTTATAAAGTGAACCTACGATAAGATTCAGGTATTCATATTTTCAATCATGTTAATGTGAGGAGATAAACCCGGTGCACGCAGTGTATGTTTCGGCCAACAGGCTGCCCCATTTTTCTATGTCACAGGATGAAAAGATGGAGTTGTTCCAGAAGTGCAGACATCAGGTAAGTGCCAGTGTAATGGCTTGCACAGATAATAATGCTAAGAATAGAGGGAGTTGTGTGGGAAGAATGGGGACTTCATGGCGTGAAGACACTTCTTGGCGCGCTCTTTTCCGCGTTATAGCTATTCAGCAGCTATTTCTCCTCATTATTTGGTGATAGGAATCAGAGTTCACTTCGTCTTACTTTTTCATTGTTGAATGAGGAATAAACAATGTGTGTGTGGGGGGGCGGGGGGGGGGGGGGGGGGCTGATTCACTGACAGTTTAAATTCACTATGGGAGAAGTTGATTTATAATATGATCACATTTCTGTAATTAAGTTTCCATGAAATCAAAGGGTGATGTCGGACTGAGTATCTGCAAGGTCATTTAAGGTGCTTGTAGTATGCAATTTCAAACGGAGTTGATCGAAAACAGCCAGTACGTGGAAAAGTCAAACAATGGTCCAGGTGAAAAGTCTCGTACAGATGAGTGAAGACAGAGAAGGTGGATCTCCAACAGAGCAAAGCTACAGACAGATGGAGTCCCACACAGACAGAGGAAGAGAGAGAACTGAAGAGAATGAGACAGAGAGGGAGTCAGGGAGTTTTCTATTTCCTTCTCACAAGTTACGACTGTGCCTCCCCTTCCCGTTTTTACTGGTCCCCTAGTAGAGACACTGGCAGCTGTGTGACATAAACAACAGAACCTACCCCACCACCTCCATCCCCTCACCCCAACGCCCGCCCAACCCAAACACTGCAAGCGCTAGCTGCCGGGTGCAGATGTGTGCCTCTGTCACCTGAGCCTCGTAATGCCACCTCGTTCCCTTCCTCCATGTGGCCCCTCGGACCAGGCTGGCGTCTGCTGCTGAGATGGAGATGACTCTCCTGGTGAGTCCCTGGCTCTGTCCCTGGCTCTGTTCACACACACAGCCTATCAAGGAGATCATTTCACATAACTGGATACAAATAATGAATTAAAATCAAAGGTTTTTAATAAACTTGGTATTTAGGTTTGCGGTTAGTCGTGGTCAGTGATAGCGACTATTTGCATGCCCTTGTAAAGTAGTTAATTTCAACTTTCCCATGTAGATGATTATTGAAGACATCCGTTCTTGACATAGCCCAATAACACATTCTTACCAAACCTAGTACCACAACTTCTAGTAGACACTACTATTGCTTGGTCATTAACAATGAAAAATGGACTGTTACTAATTTGCATAGCCTCAGAGAGAAATATTACCTTGGCCTGGTCCTCTGAGAGACATTTCCTGAGTGAATTAGACGCCATAATTGTTGTAGTTGCGTAGAAAACCTTTCCATTTCTAAATTATTGTTCAAAATCCTCATCAGTCAATATTATGACACAATTAATCATTTTAGTCTGTTTTCCCTTAAAAAATCAATGATGCCCGCCCCAACGTTTGTGCAATTTTTAGCTTTTATTTGTCCTCTAAAACTGTCTTTTGCTAAATGATACTGACCCTTTGAATCTTTTAACAACGCAATCAATAAAGCATGTTCATGTGCAGCTTGCAGAGCCATCAGTTTGGGACTTTTGAAAAAATATGCCCGCGGCTGCAGCTTGCTAAGTGCAGAGCGCTAGCACTAAATCCTGGGAGTTAAAGTTTTACTGGGGCGTTATGGGTAAAAATGCCCTGTCAGCCATCTGCCACATTCTCTCCGGATGTCCATATTTCCACCACTGCTAAACTCCTGAGAGAGAGCACAGCACTGCCACCATGGGCCACCCTCCACAATTACAGGGCAAGAGAACTGTGGAATCGAGAGAGAGAGAGAGAGAGAGAGAGAGAGAGAGAGAGAGAGAGAGAGAGAGAGAGAGAGAGAGAGAGGAGAGAGAGAGAGAGAGAGAGAGAGAGAGAGAGAGAGAGAGAGAGAGAGAGAGAGAGAGAGAGAGAGAGAGAGAGAGAGAGAGAGAGAGAGAACGCGTGATATATATATATAGAGAGAGAGAGAGAGAGAGAGAGAGAGAACGCGTGATATATATATATAGAGAGAGAGAGAGAGAGAGAGAGAGAGAGAGAGAGAGAACGAGTGATATATATATATATAGAGAGAGAGAGAGAGAGCGAGAGAGAGAGAGAGAGAGAGAGAGAGAGAGAGAGAGCATCCATGTCTTCTACTCGTTTTCCCAAGTCGTTAATGAATAGCGGTGGTGACCCCGTCAGCATGACAAGACTGGCAGTTTAATGTATTACAAACCAGGAAAAGAAAACTCCAATATATAAATAAATAAAGCGGCACTGGGAGCCCACTTCCACAGGCCTCAGTAAATGCTAATCATGGCTGATTAATCAGGCCATAATTCCACTGTTCCAAAAAGGTTAGCCAGTCAATTGTGCAAAATTAGCTCTTTCTCACGTGTCCCTTCACATTTACGAATGGCAGGCGGAACGGATATATAGCCCGATTCAAAGTAATACCTCTCTGGCTGGATCTTGGCACATTTCTCTGGTACATTTCAACAATTGTTCTTAAAAAGAATTGAGACATACAACTTGTCTTATTTTGTTCTCTCTTGTTCTTCGTTTCTCTCCCACTCATCTGCAAGAGCTGGATGTCTTCCAAATCGAGCTAAAAAATGTGTTTTGTCTACTTGAGTGTTGATCGAAAACACTCACGTGTTACAGCCTTGATAAGCACGAGTCTCTTTCGAACACACACTGGTAACGCCATAGCTATTGAGCCTTTGAAATCACATGAGTGAAGACCTCAGCTGAGTTTGTGTTCTTAATTAGTTATCAAATTCAAATGTGTCTCCCTCTACAGTGATGTTGTTGCATAAAACAACGCAGTGCCTAATCATAATAGTATTCTAGCCCGGTAATGATGCCATATTTTCATAAAAATGATATAACACCTTTGATATTGCCATCTTGAATAAGTAAATTCTTACATGTCCACTTCAAATAGCGTCATTGTTGTTGTAATGCTTGATGATAGTTTAATTGATCTCAGGCCAGATCCACAGCTCAGTACTATTCCCATTGTCCTCAGTTATAGTATACATTCCCTGGGCCTGATGTTGCATTGGGGGGGGGGGGGGGGGGGGGTGTGGCTGCTAGCTTGGACTCACCGCTGAGATATGGGCTCAGGGGGGCTGTGTTTGTCCATAAATTCGACTGAGGGAAACCGAGCCACCTTGTACATGTACTACGGCACATCAGGGTCTGCAGCTAACGCCAGCCACTGTCGACAAAACATGCATGCCTCCCGCCTGTACAGGAAAGAAATAGTGAGCTAAGCACTCGTAAATCACCTGGCCTGTAGATCTCTCTTCCTGTAGCCGAGAGGGGAAAAACATGGAGGGGGAGTTCACCGTGTGGTGGGACGGGATGGGAGGCGGAGTAGGGGAGGGAGAGAAAGAGAACAGGCACAGAAACATGTCATCGGTGGGCACTAGTAAATCTTCACAGGGTGATCGAGTGCAAGAACATTGTGCCGTTAGGAGTCTGAGGAAGAAAAAAACAAGATGTTTCTCTGGTGTTTATCTAAGCACCGTGGAAGATAAAATAGATATTCTTTCCCATTAGCGGACTAAGTGTTTCATTTCTACAGTCAGAAACAGACAGGAATCATAAATCCTAGTTCAAACATTTCGACATTCGTAAAAGGAAACTTGATATCTGCTTAACAACCAAGGTATTAATTGTTATCACCATGCCTCAGGCTACATGGCTTTGCTAAGCAACTGCAAATGATGTTCTAGGTCCCTAGTTCAGTTTGTGAAATGTGATGCAACTGTAATGTAAGGACTATTAATTACTGTCAACTGTCAATTATATGAAATTATCTTGTTAGGAAATTGTCTGTCTAAATAAAATTATAATTTTCAATCAAACCTTTGTGCTGTCCTATTATTGTCTAAATATTGGCTTATTTATAAGGATGATTGAGCTGCTTGCTGACGTCAGCATTCTTTTTTCATACGCTACTTCTTATCAAAGTGAGAAAGTCTCCATTACTTTTACTAACGACAGAAGAAGACAACAAAGTTGCATAGTCTAACTTCACCTTTACACGGTGGTGTCTGTGTTTGAGTTGAGTGGGAAGCTGATGAAGGAATCTCCCTTGGGTGACATTACCCACGTCCAAAAATAAAGACATGGCCTTACATTTACCCTTCATTAGGGAAACAAGACATACATGTGGGTGTTTAGAGCCTAGATGAAAGGGGATTTAAAGGGGAGGGCTTTTAAAACTGACCAAAAACCGTAACTTATTGGTGCTTTGACAGATTCCTGGACTCAATTCAATGCACAAATGTTTAGCATTGTTTTGAGGGTTACTTTTTCCATAATACATCAGACTCAACTGCTTTGAAATAAGTTATTATTCTTTTATGGCTAACATTAAATGTGCATACATGCATCTTACACCAATTGAAGTTCTACCTCCCTGCTTTTGACTTGGATGTGAGGTCTCTAAACCCAAACCTGTTCTGTTCGTATGGGAGAGTGGGGTAGACAAGCTCCCTCCCTGGCTCCACCCATTCTGTCTAACATCTTACATTGGTTGTGCACCCAACCAGCTTTGCAACAGTCAAACAAACACTGAAGCTTCTCTGTGTTCTGTGAGCAGAATTAGTAAAAGCTTGTTCACTTCCCATGTCTGCTATGTGCTCATGCAGCTGACACCGCAGCAGTTACATGTTGATGTGTATATATTTTTACAGGGCTGTTGTTATTAGCACAGCGTTGCTTCTAGTCTCAGAGCGCTGTTCTGTTTCAGAGTTGAGCTGACAGAATGCTCTCTAGTGAACTGAGGGCTGCTAAGGAAAGGACGGGGGAGGCTGTCACGGCTTCTTGTCATGTGTCCGATAATTAAAAATCGGATTTATTGACGTGCATCAACAATCAGCAATGGGGCTTGCTGCTCTGTGATGTTCATCCTTCCCCCGGCTAAATTTAGTTGATGAAAAAAAATAAGAAAATGAATGATGAAAAAAAAGAGGCCCTCGTTTTTTTTCACCCCCTGTCACCCCTCCCATCCAACCCCCCTCGGCTGGTCTGTCACTCAGCTGCCGTGGCAACCAGAGCAGACAGCAAACAGAAGCCCTAGCCAGCCAAGCTCCACAGTTTATTCTAATATTTATTGCCACCCAGAAAATGAACATGATACAGTTGAAGGAAGTGAGCGCTAATGGTGGCAGTAGCGGGATTCCGCCTAACACCAGTTTATGCTGTATTTACAAGACCAACTGTTTGTATAATCATTTGTATATAATCCTACTAAAAAAATAAATGTTAATCAAAACCAGAATGGATAGAGATGTCCAAGGCTATTACTGTCACATCTGGGTTGTTCATTTTGGACCTGTGACCATTTCTGTTGTACTTTTCCACTCAGTCACGTCTATCATAGAGTAGAGCAGTAGACATCTCTGTGCAAGTCTATTAAAGTTGCTTGAGTGAATATGAAGTTTGCACCCACCATGATATCCGTGAGGGTGGGTGTTATGTGGCGCAGGGCTGTGCTGTTCAGGTGTTTCTCTCTCTCTTTGGGCAGCCCTGAGCCAGCTGTCAGCTCATCACGCTGTACAGGTCCAGCCTGCTGACGGGCTGTGGTGCTGAGGCCTGGGCTGATGACACCTTCATGCCCCAGCGAGACAGCCTGATCCAGACAGGTGTCAGAAAACACTCAGTCCCCCTCAGCATTCGCAACACACACACACACACGCACACACACACACACACACACACACACGGCATACAAAGGCAGATATAACAGCAGACAGTGGACACGCACACATACAAGCAAATACCCACCATTACACGCTTATTGCTGTCAATCGATGTTAATGTTGAAGATCCAGACTATTTTGATTAGACTGTGTCTTATGTGAAGTCATCGAAGACTGCGTACAACACAAAATAGACTCGGTTTCAACAGCAAAACATGGCGCTTAGTTAGTTTGACAACTAAACCCCCTCTGGTTCGTATTCAATTATCAAAAACACGTCCTCTGTTTGTTACCCCCAGTGTTGAACAGATAAACTCACACTGCATCAATAGAACAAGCACAACACAACTGCTAACAATCAAGCACAGCTCACAATGCGGAATGGCTTGCCAGGCCCCTGAAGGAAAGAGCTGCTGATGTTTGGCTGATGGACTTTGGCTCGGGACTCTAAAGCTTTTTTAACTGTCTCTCCAAGGGACTGAGACTACGATTGTGCTGTTCATGTTTGTATGTTTGGGTCTGCGTACACACTTGTGTGTGTGTGTTTCTCTTTTAAAGACAACCATGTGACGTCAGCGTGTCTTACAAACACACATATCCCTGTGGCAGCCACACTCTCCTCCCTCTTGGAAGCCACCAAATGATGACTGCTTTGGGCCCTCCCACTCTGTCTCCATATCGCTTTCAACTTCTCTTCCACTCCTCCCCTCTGTATCGTTCGCTCGACATCCCTCATCTCCCTCTTATTTATCTCTCTCTTTCTCCCTCTTTCTTTCTCTCTTTCCCTCCCGTCCTCTGCGAGTGTTCCGGCCCTCCCCTCTGTCTCCCATACGGTGTCCAGCAGATGAGCCTGATTCGTTTTGGGATGCATCCAAAGACAGGGAGCACAGAGGCACCCCACGGCGTGGAGCTGAATCGTCCTCGGCAGATACGAGGAGATTACCCTGCTGGTGCTGTAACGCTGGGCTGTTTTTATGTCTCACAAAGCCTCTGGCTTAAGCTACTCATACCTAGAACGAGAAACACACACTGCTTTTTTTCACAGTCAAAACAACTCATCTGAAGACTGTTAACCATTGCAGTGTACTGCCTTGACATTTGAAGGAAGGACTTTTCCAAGTCTGTCCCCTGCCATTATGTGTTATGCTTGTTTCGTCATGATTGTTGCTCCTATGTTTCAGAGACTGAGATTTTGCATCAATTCTAGCGCGATTTGATGTCACTTGGGTTGACGGTAAAAAGTTGCCTTCCTTGTTCAAGTCTCTAAAGAGTGTCTCACAATCTATTCTCAAGACAGAAGCTACTGAGTGACATTATTGCACGCGTCACTCCAATATACAGCACATTTGGGGGATCCCAAGTGGCGCAGTGGTCTAAGGCACTGCATCTCAGTGCCTTAGACACCCTGGTTCAAATCCAGGCTGTATAATAACCAGCTGTGATTGGGAGTCCCATAGGGCGGTGCACAATTTGGCCGGTGTAGGCCGTCATTGTAAATAAGAATTTGTTCTTAACTGACTTTCCTAGTTAAATAAAAAGTTGACTTTGTTGAAGCATTTTTGGCAGCGAACACAGCTTCGAGTCTTTTTGGGTATGACGCTACAAGCTTGGCACAGCTGTATTTGGGGAGTTTCTCCCATTCTTCTCTGCAGATCCTCTCAAGCTCTGTCAGGTTGGATGGGGAGCATCGCTGCACAGCTATTTTCAGGTCTCTGCAGAGATGTTAGATCGGATAAGTTCGGGCTCTGCAAGGGCCACTCAAGGACATCCAGACTTGTACTGTTGGAAGGTGAACCTTTACCCCAGTATGAGGTCCTGAGCAGGTTCTGGAGCAAACCTCTGGAGCAGGTTTTCATCAAGGATCTCTCTGTACTTTGCTCTCTTTCCCTCGATCCTGGCTAGTCACCCAGTTCCTGCTGCTGAAAAAACATCCCCACAGCATCATGCTGCCACCACTATGCTTCACCGTAGGGATGTTGCCAGGTTTCCTCCAGACGTGACACTTGGCATTGAGGCCAAAGATTTCAATCTTGGTTTCATCAGATTGAATCTTGTTTCTCATGGTCTGAGAGTCCTTTAGGTGACTTTTGGCAAACTCCAAGCATCCTGTCATGTGCATTTTCCTGAGGAGTGGCTTCCGTCTGGCCACTCTACCATAAAGGCCTGATTGTTGGAGTGCTGCATGTCCTTCTGGAAGGTTCTCCCATCTCCACAGAGGAACTCTGAAGCTCTGTCAGAGTGACCATCGAGTTCTTGGTCACCTTCTTGACCAAGGCCCTTCTCCACCGATTGTTCAGTTTGGCCGGACGGCCAGCTCTAGGAAGGGTCTTGGTGGTTCCAAACTTATTCTATTTAAGAATGATGAAGGCCACTGTACCCTTCCCCAGATCTGTGCCTTGACACAATCCTGACACAATCCTGTCTTCAGACAATTCTTTCGATCTCATGGCTTGGTTTTTGCTCTGACATGCACTGTCAACTGTGGGACCTTACATAGACAGGTGTGTGCCTTTCCAAATCATGTCCAATCAATTGAATTTACCACCTGTGGACTCCAATCAAGTTGTAGTGTCACGACTTCTACCGAAAGTAACTCCTCTCCCTGTTCGGGCGGTGCTCGGCGGTCGGCGTCGCCGGTCTACTAGCCATCATCGATCCCTTTTTCCTTTTCTGTTTGTTTTGTCTTTGGTTATTTTTCACACCTGGTTTCATTTGTGTTAATTTCTGTGTGTATTTATGTACCCTGTTGCCTGCCTAAGTTTGTGCGGGATTAGTCTTTCAGTGGCAGTGGGGACTAATTCTTCTCTCATTCGGCCCCCCTTCACAGTAGAGTCATCAGACAAAGTTCTACAGACTGTTGACATCTAGTGGAAGCCGTAGGAAGTGCAAACCCATTCATATCTCGCTGTAATTTCAATGAGATCTTGGTTGAAAATCCACCAGCCTCAGAATTTCCACTTCCTGTTTGGATTTTTTCTCAGGTTTTTGCCTGCCATATGAGTTCTGTTATACTACCAGACATAATTCAAACAGTTTTAGAAACTTCAGAGTGTTTTCTATCCAATACTAATAATAATATGCATATATTAGCAACTGTCACGACTTCTACCGAAGGTAGCTCCTCTCCCTTTACGGGCGGCGCTCGGCGGTCGGCGTCGCCGGTCTACTAGCCATTTTGTCTTTGGTTCTTTTTCACACCTGGTTTCATTTGCGTTAATTTCTGTGTGTATATATGTACCCTGGTGCCTGCCTAAGTTTGTGCGGGATTAGTCTTTCATTGTGATGTGCTCGGTGAGGTTATGCCGTTATTTGTTTTCACGAATTTTTAAGTGTATGATTGTCGGAACTTTGTTTGTTCCTCCGTGCGTTTGTACACGTTCTCTGTTGTTGAGGGCGTTGTACATTTTCGATTGTGCCATTCCTGTGTTGGTGGACTTTCCTATTAAAACACGCTTCTCAGACATCCCTGCTCTCCTGCGCCTGACTCCTACACCTACCACCTAGACACAACATTATCACAGAATCCCTCACCACTTCGATGGAGTCAGCAGGAGCGGACGTGCTCCCAGTGTCTATGGAGGAGCGCGTTCAACACCACATGGCAGTGTTACACCGGCTGGGGACCGCCATGGATCAGGTGATGGCGATGATGGAAAGATGGGAGAGAGGTGGCCTTCCCACACCTCCATCAGCCACACCCCAACCAGTACCACCACCCTCTCCTTCATTGCCTGAGTACAGTGGGATTCGACTCACACTCCCGAGGGAGTACGATGGGACGGCGGCCGGGTGCCAGGGGTTCTTACTCCAGATGTAATTATACCTGGCAACCGTTCACCCGATTCCGTCGGGAGGTGAGAGCGTGAACGCCCTCGTCTCCTGCCTCTCAGGCAAAGCCCTTGAGTGGGCCAACGCGGTATGGAACGATCCTGACTCGGCGAGGGACCACTACCCAGAGTTCACCCACCGCTTTCGGGCCGTGTTCAACCACCCACCGGAGGGCCGAGCGGCGGGTGACCGGCGGTTCCATCTGAGGCAAGAGAAGAGGAGTGCTCAGGACTTTGCCCTAGAGTTCCGGACCTTGGCCGCTGGCGCGGGATGGAACGACAGGGCCCTGATCGATCACTATAGGTGCAGTTTGCGCGAGGACGTCCATAGGGATCTAGCCTGTAGAGACACCACCCTCTCCTTGGACCAGCTGATAGACATGTCCATTCGTTTGGACAACTTGCTGGCGACCCGCGGATGTCCAGATCGGGTGCTGTCAGTTTCATCCCCCAGCTCCTCCACTCCAATGCCCATGGAGCTAGGAGGTGCTGCAGCGAGGCCGTCCGGTGGAGGGGGCCTTTGCTGTACCAGCTGTGGTCGTAGAGTGCACACTGCTGACCGGTGCTGGAGGGGTTCTCCAGCGAGTCGAGACGCCAGGCCGAGAGCTCCTCGGACACTTCAGGTTAATCGGCACCAGGCTCACCCAGAGCCCCCTGTTGGTCACATGAATGTGTTGATTTTTTTTCCTGAATTTTCCCCTCATTCCCGGCATAAGGCGCTAGTAGATTCAGGCGCAGCAGGGAATTTTATTGACAATGGTTTAGCGCATAGGTTAGGGATCCCCCTTGTTCAGCTTGACAAACCCTTCCCAGTGCATGCCTTATATAGCCGACCATTAGGGTCAGGGCTAGTCAGGGAGGCCACGGCTCCACTGGGCATGGTTACGCAGGAGGGTCATGAGTAGAGAATTAGTCTCTTCCTCATTGATTCACCTGCATTTCCGGTGGTGCTGGGGATCCCCTGGTTGGCCCGTCATAATCCCAGGATTTTGTGGCAACAGAGGGCTCTAAAGGGGTGGTCAGAGGAGTGCTCAGGTGTGTAGGAGTTTCCATCGGTGCTACGACAGTGGAGAGTCCAGACCAAGTCTCCTCCGTGCGCATTCCCTCAGAATATGCCGATTTGGCTATCGCCTTCTGTAAAAAGAGGGCGACCCAATTACCACCTCATCGACGAGGGGATTGTGGGATAAATCTCCTGGTAGACGCTGCACTTCCCAGCAGTCACGTGTATCCCCTGTCACAGGAGGAGAGGGTGGCTATGGAGACATATATATCTGAATCTCTGGGGCAAGGGTACATTCGGCCCTCATATCACCTGGCTCCTCTAGTTTATTTTTTGTGAAAAAAAGGAGGGACGGCTGCGTCTGTGCATTGACTATAGAGGTCTAAATTCCATCACGGTGGGGTACAGTTACCCGCTATCTCTCATTGCCACGGCGATTGAGTCTTTTCACGGAGCACGCTTTTTCACAAAACTGGATCTCAGGAGCGCGTATAACTTGGTGCGTATCTGGGAGGGAGATGAGTGGAAGACAGCGATTTGTACCACATCCGGCCATTATGAGTACCTCGTCATGCCGTACGGGTTGAAGAATGCTCCAGCAGTCTTCCAATCTTTTTTAGATGAGATTCTCAGGGACCTGCACGGGCAGGGTGTGGTTGTTTATATCGATGACATTCTGGTCTATTCCGCTACATGCGCTGCGCATGTGTTTCTGGTGCGCAAGGTAATTGGGCGACTGTTGGAGCATGACCTGTACGTCAAGGCTGAGAAATGCTTGTTCTTCAAACAGGCCGGTACCTCCTTGGGTATTGGATTTCCACATCAGGGTTGGTGATGGAGTGTGACCGCATTGCAGCCGTGCGTAATTGGCCGACTCCAACCACGGTAAAGGAGGTGCAGCGGTTCTTAGGGTTTGCCAATTACTACCGGAGGTTTATCCGGGGTTTGGGGCAGGTGGCTGCTCCCATTACGTCACTGCAGAAGGGGGGTGGCGGTGCGTCTGG
Source organism: Salvelinus fontinalis (assembly GCF_029448725.1). Lineage (NCBI taxonomy): Eukaryota > Metazoa > Chordata > Actinopteri > Salmoniformes > Salmonidae > Salvelinus > Salvelinus fontinalis. The sequence goes on from NC_074668.1 coordinate 64,122,272, forward strand.
GGTGGTCGGCTGAGGCGGAGAGGGCTTTTGGTCGGCTGAAGACTCTCTTCACCTCGGCTCCCGTGCTAGCGCATCCGAATCCCTCTTTGGCATTCATAGTGGAGGTGGATGCGTCCGAGGCTGGGATTGGAGCCGTGCTCTCACAGCACTCGGATACGCCACCGAAGCTCCGTCCCTGTGCTTTCTTTTCGCAGAAGCTTAGCCCGGTGGAGCGATACTATGACGCGGGCGATCGGGAGTTGCTGGCTGTCGTCAGGGCCCTGAAGGTGTGGAGACATTGGCTTGAGGGGGCTCAACACCCTTTTCTCATCTGGACTGACCACCGTAATCTAGAGTACATTTGGGCAGCGAGGAGACTGAACCCTCGTCAGGCAAGGTGGGCTATGTTTTTCACCCGATTTAGGTTCACCATCCCCTATAGACCAGGCTCCCAGAACACTAACGCAGATGCACTGTCCCGACTGTATGATACGGAGGAGCGGGCCAACGATCCTATTCCCATCCTCCCGGCCTCTTGTCTGGTGGCACCGGTGAGGTGGGAGGTGGACGCAGACATCGAGTGAGCATCGCGTGTAGAGCCTACTCCACCACAGTGTCCAGCTGGACGGGTGTACGTTCCGCTGGAGGTTCGAGACAGGCTGATTTGGTGGGCTCACACGTCCCCCTCCTCTGGTCATCCGGGAATTGGTAGGACGGTGCAATGTCTTAGTGGGAAGTACTGGTGGTCCAATTTTGCCAAGGACGTGAGGGTTTATGTGTCCTCCTGCTCGGTGTGCGCTCAGTGCAAGGCTCCTAGGCACCTGCCCAGAGGGAAGTTACAACCCCTTCCCGCTCCACAGCGGCCTTGGTTTCACCTGTCGATTGACTTCCTGACCGATCGGCCTCCGTCACAGGGCAACACCATGATCTTGGTCGTTGTGGATCGGTATTCTAAGTCCTGTCGTCTCCTCCCTTTGCCCGGTCTCCCTACGGCCCTACAGACTGCGGAGGCCTTGTTTACTCACGTCTTCCGGCACTACGGGGTGCCTGAGGACATCAATTCTGATCGGGGTCCCCAGTTCACGTCCAGGGTGTGGAAGGCGTTCATGGAACTTTTGGGGGTCTCGGTCAGCCTTACCTCGGGTTTTCACCCCGAGAGTAATGGGCAGGTGGAGAGAGTGAACCAGGATGTGGGTAGGTTTCTGCGGTCATATTGCCAGGACCGGCCAGGGGAGTGGGCGAAGTATATCCCCTGGGCAGAGATGGCCCAGAACTCACTCCGCCACTCCTCTACGAACCTATCGCCCTTCCAGTGAGTGTTGGGCTATCAGTCGGTTCTGGTAACAGGGCATCAGAGCCAGACCGAGGCTCCTATGGTGGACAATTGGGTGAGGCGCTCAAGGGAGACCTGGGAGGCCGCCCATGGGTACCTTAAACGGGCCGAAGGGCGGCAGAAGGCAAGTGCTGACTGCCACCGCAGCGATGCCCTGTTGTTCGCACCGCCTTTCGCACCGGGCGACCGGGTCTGGCTCTCGACTCGAAACCTGCCTCTCCGCCTGGCCTGCCGGAAGCTGGGTCTGCGGTTTGTGGGGCCGTTTAACTTCTTATGGCTGAAATCCCGTTAACGGGATGATATGACAACAGCCAGTGAAAGTGCAGGGCGCCAAATTCAAAACAACAGAAATCTGATAATTAAAATTACTCAGACATACATGCGTCTTATACAATTTGAAAGGTAATCTTGTTGTTAATCCAACCAAAGTGTCTGATTTCAAATATGCTTTTCAGCGAAAGCACCACAAACGATTATGTTAGGTCACCACCAAGCCACAGAATAAGCACAGCCATTTTTCCAGACAAAGATAGCAGTCACAAAAAGCACAAATAGAGATAAAATTAATCACTAACCTTTGATGATCTTCATCAGATGACACTCATAGGACTTCATGTTAGACAATACATGTATGTTTTGTTTGATAAAGTTCATATTTATATAAAGACATCTGAGTTTACATTGGCGTGTTACATTCAGCAGTTCCAAAAACATCCAGTGATTTTGCATAGCCACATCTATTCAACAGAAATACTCATAGTAAATGTAGATGATAATACAAGTTATACACATGGAATTATAGATATACCTCTCCTTAACCTTTTATGGCTGCAGCCCGACGCCAGTACACCTATGACAACATCCACCTCAAGTGCAGGGCACGAAATTCAAAATCTATTTTTTTTTTATATTTAACTTTCACACATTAACAAGTCCAATACAGCATTTGAAAGATAAACATCTTGTCAATCCAGCCAACATGTCCGATTTTTAAAATGTTTTACAGAGAAAACACCACATATATTTATGTTAGCTCACCACCAAATAAAAAAGAGGACAGACATTTTTCACAGCACAAGTAGGATGCAAGTAGCATGCACAAGCTAACCTAACTAACCTAGAACCAACCTAAATAACCTAGAAAAAACTACCTCAGATGACAGTCCTATAACATGTTACACAATAAATCCATGTTTTGTTCAAAAAATGTGCATATTTTAGCTATAAATCAGTTTTACATTACTGCTCCCATCATAGCTACAGTCTGAAATCGCACGGGAGTAGCCAGAGAAAATACAGACACCAACGTCAACTACTAATTACACATCATAAAACATTTCAGAAAAATATATGGTGGATAGCTAATGAAAGACAAAGATCATGTGAATAGAGCCAATATTTCCGATTTTTGAAGTGTTTTACAGCGAAAACACAATATATCGTTATATTAGCTTACTACATTAGCTAGCACACGGCAGCATTGATTCTAGTCAAACGGTAGCATAGCACAGTTCGACAGATATATGAAAAAGCATCCCAAATTGGGTCCTTATCTTTGTTGATCTTCCATCAGAATGTTGTAAAGGGGTCCATTATCCAGTACAGTCTTTGCTTGGGATCCAGAACGAACTATTTCCCTCTTGAATTAGCAAGCACACTGGCCGTGCGGCGCTAACCTCTCTTTCTTCAAACAATTCTTGCGTCGCATCACGTCTAAAGTCCCGAATAAATTTCAATAATATAATTAAACTATATTGAAAAAACATACTTTAGGATGATATTGTGACATGTATCAAATAAAATCGAAGCCAAAGATCATATTCACCTTTAACGAGCGTCTTCCAGGAGCCGAGTCCAGGTCCTACTTCGTGCCCAGAAAAAAAAATAATGTGCGCAGGTCTCACTCCAAGAGGTTGTGTTCAACCCCTGGATGAGATATTCAAGTCCTTTCTTCTCTCACTTCCATATGACACCCAGGGGAAGGCGTATGACGTGTTTCTACAGTCCTAAGTGACATGCCCTTTTATAGACAAGGTCTTGAAGAGCGACATCGATTTTGGAAATCTGACTTCCGGATAGGAAATGGGCTGTAAAAATAGTTCTGTTCCACTTAGAGAAATAATTCAAACGTTTTTAGAAACTAGAGACTGTTTTCCATCCAATAATAGTAAATATATGCATATTGTAAGAGCAAAAATTGATTAAGAGGCCGTTTGAAAATGTGCACATATTTTCCAGTTTTTCAATACGCCCCCTGCAGCCATAAGAAGTTAATGCAACTGCTGTGTCAGATTTTTTTTTTAAAAGGAAAAAGCAAACCATGCAATAATCTGAGACGGCGCTCAGAACAATTGTCAAATTAGCCGCAATGTTGGAGTCAACAGAAACCAGAAATTACATGATAAATATTCCCTTACCTTTGATGATCTTCTTCAGAATGCACTCCCAGGAATCCCAGGTCCACAATAAATGCTTGATTTGTTCGATAATGTGCGTTATTTATGTCCAAATAGCTACTTTGGTTAGCGCGTTTGGTAAACAATTCCAAAGTCACGAAGCGCGTTCACTAAACGTGACGAAATGTCCAAAAGTTCCGTAACAGTCAGTAGAAACATGTCAAACGATGTATTGAATCAATCTTTAGAATGTTGTTAGCATAAATCTTGAATAACGTTCCAACCAGAGAATTACATTGACTTCAGATGAGCGATGGAATGGAGCTCACTCTCATGTGAACGCGCATGGTCAAAGAATGGTCACCTCATGGCAGTGGGGACTAATTCTTCTCTCATTCGGCCCCCCTTCACAGTAGAGTCATCAGACAAAGTTCTACAGACTGTTGACATCTAGTGGAAGCCGTAGGAAGTGCAAACCCATTCATATCTCGCTGTAATTTCAATGAGATCTTGGTTGAAAATCCACCAGCCTCAGAATTTCCACTTCCTGTTTGGATTTTTTCTCAGGTTTTTGCCTGCCATATGAGTTCTGTTATACTACCAGACATAATTCAAACAGTTTTAGAAACTTCAGAGTGTTTTCTATCCAATACTAATAATAATATGCATATATTAGCAACTGTCACGACTTCTACCGAAGGTAGCTCCTCTCCCTTTTCGGGCGGCGCTCGGCGGTCGGCGTCGCCGGTCTACTAGCCATTTTGTCTTTGGTTCTTTTTCACACCTGGTTTCATTTGCGTTAATTTCTGTGTGTATATATGTACCCTGGTGCCTGCCTAAGTTTGTGCGGGATTAGTCTTTCATTGTGATGTGCTCGGTGAGGTTATGCCGTTATTTGTTTTCACGAATTCTTAAGTGTATGATTGTCGGAACTTTGTTTGTTCATCCGTGCGTTTGTACAGCTTCTCTGTTGTCGAGGGAATTGTACCTTTTTGATTGTGCCATTCCTGTGTTGGTGGACTTTCCTATTAAAACACGTTTCTCAGACATCCCTGCTCTCCTGCGCCTGACTCCTACACCTACCACCTAGACACAACATTATCACATGTAGAAACATCTCAAGGATGATCAATGGAAACAGGACACACCTGAGCTCAGTTTAGAGTCTCATAGCACAGGGTCTGAATACTTATGTAAATAAGGTATTGAAGTTTTTTATTTTGCATAAATTAGCAAAACATTCTAAAAACCTGTTTTCACTTTGTCATTATGGGGTGTTGTGTGTAGATTGATTTTATTTAATTCATTTTAGAATAAGGCTGTAACGTAACAAAATGTGGAAAAGGGAAGGGGTCTGAATACTTTCCAAAGGCATTGTACTACTTGATTTCTGTTTTATGTTTGTCAACAGAGAGGCTTTAATTTGCCACTTTGTGAAGATGTTCCATTTTCAATCTAAATGAGGAACATGATTGGCTAACTCCTCAGCAACAGAATGGAAACAAGCAGATCACTACCCTCTGTTCACTTTTAATGGTCTCTTCCTGCTTTTATTTCACACAGGAGAGGCTCCAAACAGTCTCCTCAGCATTTCCAACTCTCCTTCTGCTATTACTCCTACCTGTTTTATTCCCCTTTAACTGTGTTCGCTAAAGTCGTTAACTGATTAAGCGGTTTAATTAGACCCAGTTGTGTAGTGGTGCAGACATTGAAGCTAAGATAAAGGAAGAAAGAAGAAGAAATGTTTGAATGTCAGATCCTTCAGCTGCTCCTATTTTGTGATATCACCCCTTTTGTGATATCACTCCTTTTGTGATATCACTCCTGAGAGCATGGCAATGTCTATCTAAACACTGATAGAACGGTCTCAGTTTTGTGTCCCAAGCAGATAAGTAGAGTGGCAGGATCTCAAAGTATGAAAGGCAGATCCGACCTTCAAAATAAACAAAACAACTAACTGGGGGGGGGGGGGGGGGTGGTATTGAGAGTGAAAATTATTTTCACTGACTGAGCCACTGCAGCCACCGCTGTTGGGTCTCTCACACCTCCAGCGGGAGTCTTTGGATGGGGGACAAGATGGTATTATAGGTGAGATGTCCAAGCTGGTACGTGAAGCCAGGAGACTGGATTACACATACCCCCCCCCCCCCCCCCCCCCATCCGCTACTCAGCAGGGGGGGAAATAACCAACACAATCCCCCTTCCTAGCCTTCCCATGTTCCCGCTCTGCTGTGTGTGGCTCTCGATTCAAACTGCTTGTCCTCCGTATGAACATATATCTCTGTAGAGCAGGACTGGTACATACTGTATGGGTACTTCAGGCCTATTATGTTTACTGATACAGTTCCCTGAATCTCTGTCAATGAAAGATACAGACTGTTTCTCTTCGTTCGGCCACCCATGTGGGCTTGTACTATTACATCCTCCCACCCCCACACACACACACATTCAGCACGAACGCACACATACACAAACATACAGTAGGCTATATAGAAAACAGCATGTCTGCACATACCTAATGCCCGATTGAGCATTGTTCTCCTTTGTTGTGAGAAAGGGCTGTGACGTTTTGGTAATCACGATTGTCAACACTGCCCCTGGTGTCCTGTGTGATTACTCTACTGTCTGACCTCCTGTCAGTCCATCAACAGTGTACCTGCCATAGCCTGGAGATATCTGCACATACGGGTCTCCCTTTATATACTGTAACGGGTCAGTGTGAGTTCATGCCTGTTTCTAGTGAGCATGAGGTTAGTGTCAGGAGGTAGAGCCACAGAGGGGATGACAATGGCAGCTGATTTACACTTCGACTTCCTAAGTGGGTGCAGGTCTGGGTCAGAGAGAACTGGGTGGGGTCATCTTACAATACTAAACACTAAATATGACCCCTAGAAGCCTTTATGAACAAACAAGTAATACAGCACATCTGCTTATAGAGGTCGGTCTAAGGGAATATAAGGAACATCAGGATTTCTACTCATTTACCATTAAGGGTCAATTAGTAGTAGTAGTAGTGGTAGTTGTAGTAGTAGTAGTAGTTGTTGTAGTAGTAGAGTAGTATTATTTGTTTACATTGTGCTGATTCAGGGAATATGGCAACATGTTTTGCTTCAGAGAAGCAGACAATGCTATTTAATTGATCATTTCCATCTCGCTGCATATGAAAAATGATCAAATATGAATCAAATGGAAAAAGCAGAAAATGATTATCTAAATGATGGCTGCTGGGTTTGGGGAGTTTTATTTGACAGCTGAGAGCAGTATCTTTATGGAGAACAAGAGAAAAGAGACAGGGAGAGAAAGAAAGACGAGGAAGGAAAAATGGAGCAGAGGCGACAATGAGGGGCGGTTTAGGGCCAAATGTTTCATTGCGCACACAGGGAGGGAGAGGCAGTCTACTCTCAGATTGGGCATCAAGCATGCCTCCTATTACGCAGAAAAATAGTGATCAATGACGAGGAGCAGTCTGATCGCTTAGCTGCAGCAGACACACACACACACACACACACACACACACACACACACACACACACACACACACACACACACACACACACACACACACACACACACACACACACACACACACACACACACACACACACACACACACACACACACACACACACACACACACACACACACACGCACACACACACACACACACACACATTCACACACATTCACACACGCACATCAATACATGCCACAGACCACATACGTTCAGACACACTTATACACTCACACAAATGCACACTACACACACACATACACACCACACACACAGACCGAAAGAGAGACAGAGAGAGCATAGACAGAGCATGACATTTAAAGGGAAAAAGCTGACATTGACTCCATCACTGTCACTGCGCCTGCCATAAAGCAGCTGCAAATATTAAAACATTTTTCATCTGCGCTATATTATTGGCACCAGAAATTGTTTTCCTCTCTGTCTGATACTCAGCTGAACTGCCGCAGTGCTCCCCGGAGACTGCAAGCTGTTACCAAGGCTTCCTAACATATTGGCAGTTGATGTGGTGGTATTCATGTACACTTGCCACTCACAGAGTCCTTATCCCCCTCCCTTAACCCCCCTTCCTCGCACACAGACACTCACACCAGCGCAGAAGCACGCGCACACACACACGCACGCATGCACAGACAGACACACGCACACGCATAAGCACACATGCACAGACAGACACACACGTACACACACCTTCCTTCTCAGTCCTCTGCAGAGGAGTAAAGGAACAGACAGAATTAAACTACCGCTGAATGACCCTGATGGGAGGGATGACTGTCTGTGTGTGTGTGTGTGTGTGTGTGTGTGTGTGTGTGTGTGTGTGTGTGTGTGTGTGTGTGTGGGTGTGGGTGTGGGTGTGGGTGTGGGTGTGGGTGTGGGTGTGTGTGTGTGTGTGTGTGTGTGTGTGTGTGTGTGGGTGGGTGTGTGGGTGGGTGGGTGGGTGGGTGGGTGGGTGGGTGTGTGTGTGTGTGTGTGTGTGTGTGTGTAAGCATGTGTGCCTTTATAAAGATGCGTTCGTTGTTGATAATAATACCCCCTTTCTCAGCCATGAGCATAATCTTTCAACACCATGACAGATCATTTTTTCCCATGAAATTGGCCCTTTTTTCAGAACAAGTGAATGTGAATCTCTCTCTATCCTGAGGAGAGGCACACGGCTGATTACGTTGTTATGTTTGGAGAGAACAGATTTTCCCTGCAGAGATCTCTGCTAAAGTGCCCATTTCTTCTCTGAAACATTAAACATTAGCCCCCTCTTTGGTCCTCATATTTGCATGCTTTGCACAGTGAGACACAAGACGTCTGATTTGCATCGTCTACGCATCTGCTATTTGGTTTGCTTTTGTGTTGTCAGGAGACTCCACGATAACCTCTTCCTTATCATAATACAGTATCAGTCGAGTTCATACAAAATAAAGACACATTATAACGATCAACACAACCAGGTATGTTTCTCCACTATAAACTTGTATCAATAGTTTCCATTAAACATTTTTTTGTCATGACATTGTATTTGACCGATCCATATGCTATTGATTTATGGCCGGACTAGGAAAACAGCTTGTCAAAGCATTCCGATGACACACTATTTAACATATCAGTCTTACCGTAAAACAGAGGTAGCCTGGGCTAGAACAGGACTGCTGAGAGGAGCAGTGAGGTGACTCTACTCTTTAAAGTCTAATCCGAGTGGGGTGACTGTGACTTTCCCTCACGCCACCCTGTACAAATGAGCAGCGGAATTGCTGTTTCTTTAGCCCTCCAGGCACTTTTAAGGGCACTGTAAGATATTTGCCTCTAATGCTCACAAATGAGAGGCCCAAATGGTCTTATTACAAGCCCTCCCACAACAGAGACGATACATCAGGTGAGAACACACAGCATTCTGAAGCCAGTGATTGTTCTGGGAGCACAGTGCTCATTACTCACTACACCCTCTCTCCATCTCTCTCTCCCTCCATCTCTCTCTCTCTTTCTCTCTCTCCATCTCACGACACCTCCTCACTCTCCTCCACACACACACACACACACACACACACACACACACACACACACACACACACACACACACACACACACACACACACACACACACACACACACACACACACACACACAGACACACTTACATAGCGTCACACCTTCTTTGAATATCTTTTGGTGTCTGTCGGAGGTCCTGGAGGATGTAGTTTAGTGGGTGAGTCTATGCACAGCCTGCTTTCCCCCCCTCTGTGGACTGTATGTCAGTCCCAGCTTCATTTAAAATCAAATATCTACTTAACTACAGTAGCAGAAGGTTTAATACAGAGGAACAATAATCATCTGCATCAGTCATTTGTGCATGTGTGTGCGTGCGTGCGTGCGTGCGTGTGTGTGTGTGTGTGTGTGTGTTACCTAATGCCTGTTCTCTGCCTCCTGAACTCTCAGTGACCTGGGGGCATAGTAGGGTCAGTTGTCTATTGGTCAGGATAGATGGCAGTCCAAAGAAATCGCATTACGGACATCCCCTCGAGCTGGCAGGTTGTTACTGCAATAATCAGTCAGTGTTATCTGTGCTTTAATACGTCTCTAGGCTCATCTTAGTTCACTGTTGTAGGACAGCTACGTATGAACTTTGTTTTGACAACAATGGCCTACTCAAAGGCATGGGACTAGATCAGCCAGATTCATTTATGTATTTATCCTATTAACATTTTTGAACATCGGACAAGTGCAGTGCAAAATACGTGTTGTACAGTGCAGTTCATCAGTCCCAATTCAAATAACCCTCACCCTCTTTCTGTATCTGTTCCTCTCTCGCTCCCCCATCGCCCCTCCCTCCATACAGAGGTAGTGTTTGGGTAAATATGTCTGCAGAGGAAGAGCGGGACCACACATGGAGAGAGCACACTCTGAATCTCTCCTCAGCCATCTGCTGTGTCATGTGACTCTCAGAGCTCTGCCACATATCCTTCCTCTGAGGCCGTGTCAATCAATCACAATCCGAGAACAATGGCGAATACTAACAATGACAAAACAGACAGCGCAGAGGAAAAAGGAACACAGACAGAGACGGACATACCAAAAATGAACGGCCGAAACCTAATCATGAGGGGTCGTGTCAGAGAGTGGGGAACAGATTAAATTACCATGGTATTAGATACGGGAAATGATTTCTGTCAAAACCATCTTTACTGCAATTATAATATGTTAATTATGTATTTCATTAAGTAAGTGGATTAGAGGCTGCACTGATGGAATCATGCTGAAGGCTTGTGGAGGCAGGCAGAGATGGGGAAAGTTGCTACTGTATATAGAATGGTATATGACTGTATATAGAGAGGGTGCTGTGTTCGAACTGAAGAGGGGACTGTGTGAAGGGTCATGTGGTAGAGACGATTGAGTAAAGAGGGGACTGAGTGAAGGTGCAATAGAGAGGTGTGTTGTAGGCCTGTGGTGGTGGTGGTGGTGGGGGGGTAGTAGTATTTTACAGTAAAACAAAAACAGAATAACAGCTCATCCCTCATTTTAACCAGATCCGTTTCACTTCTCACAAAAACGTCAACATTTTATGCTAACCAGAAGAGATAGGCAGTGAGAATTACAGTGACGGTTGCGTTCAAAGTCCGTTGAAACGGCGACGAGAGACGCCACCACACCTGTCCATGCATGAGCATGTCACCGCGCTGCTTTGGAGCTACCAATTTAGTTCTCATTTTTTGTCATCATCTTCAATGTTACCCGTCGGATAGTCCCAAGCCACCAAAACACAGCTCGGTACTGTGGGCTTGAGTTTGACGGCACCGCGTTTCCCAAGAGTTCACTAGTGGTTTAAATAACCGTAAAGTCCAATTAGCTGTTTCGATATAAGAAATAGACTCTGTATATGGAGGAGTCAGGTCCAATTATGGTAAGTGTTTGGCTTGTATTTGTCGTTTTTTTACCTGTCCTCCTGCATAAAGCAGAGTCCTTGTTCCCGTGTGCAGACGTGTCAGAGTAGGGATGTGGTTGTTTATTAGCCTGCCTCTGATGTAACTCATAAAGGACATCATTTACATTAAAACTTCTTTACTTCTGCTCTCCTTCCTCTATCTAACGGGTGTAGGCTTGACAGTGACTAATGAATGATGTCTACTGTATACATGCTATTGTACTTTAACATCTAGGTACAGAAAAACAGTAGAACTTGGAATGTATTCAAAACAAGAAATAATAACACGTGCCATATTCATACACATATATAATACCTTTTCTTCTTTTGATTCTCCGCCTCACAATCTATTTTCTTCCATATCCTTAATAGCATACAAAAACAATGCATTGATTTAGGTCTGCATGTGTTTATGACTCGACTCTTTAGATATCACAAAGTGTTTGATGTGTCTTTGAAATGCACGCCTAGAAAACAAAGCAATGCATAACTAGAAGCCCAGACTACAATTAGACAGTAGTTTTGATTGGTATTGAGCAATTGTCCTGGGGATGGCCCGCTTAGGTCTCCTCAAACCAGGGAGGTGAATGGAACTGAAGGAGAAGAGAAATGGAAGAAAAAAAACAGAAAATGACTTTTTCCAGCCACTGTATTAACCGTTCTGTTGTTTAGCATGGATGAAAACAACTCCAGTTCGTTCATTTGGGCCGGGTTAAGATTGGCCTGGGTGGGGGTTCTACAGTATGTCCGGGTGTTGTATTGTTGCGGTGCAATGGTAGGGCTGGAGGTATGTTTTGGGGGTGAGAGGGGTGGGGTCAGAAAGGGGCAGGGAGCAGTAGAGTAAATCAGTAGAAAGGGTTGGCTAATTTGATGAGAGCCCAATGCTCCTCTCTCTGGGGATAAATTACCTTGCTCATTATATCAGTGATTGACCTTATTTCATGTAAAGAGTGAGATAGACTCTTCTATCAGCTGACAAGCTAAAAGGAGAGGGGTGGGGGAGGTGGGGGGGGGGGGGGGATAGAGCAGCTTTCTGTTAATGAAAAGAAAGAAAGAAACGTCAGACATTTTTCAGGGTCACTGATTCTTGTATTTCATTTGGCATATCCCCCTTCTCATTTCTGCTTGTCCGTACAGCGGGAGAGGGATGACAACAAATGAAAATGGTAATAATAACATGGCGTCACCAGTCTCCATAGAAGGAGGCGGTTTTGTTAGATTTATTGGCCAAAACAAAGGGTGTTCTCTGGGCTGTCCCTAGCTCCTCCCTGACCGTCGTTAAAAAGGGCCTTTTTATGCTGTTCTCTTTATCACTGAACTTGGAGCAAACAGTCTCATTTACAGGGCAAACTTTCCCCCTCCGATAGCCTGGTTTGATATACTCCAATAGAGCCCTTCTTCCAGACATCATCAATTGTCTATAGATTTTTCTTCTTCTCTCTTTGGAAGAGAAACAAAAAGAGGCCTGCGAAGCCTGAAGCCTGGGGGGGTTTTATTGATATCGATGCGGAGGGAATATTGCCCATTTTCACTGTGGGATCAATCAGCCCGTCGCCGCTTGTTTTAAAAGCCACGTCCTCTCCATGTGGGGCGGCTGCATGATGTATGTGTTTGTGTGATTGCAGGTGTTTATTGTGCCGTGCTGTAGCTAAGCCACGTGGGGGCATCACCAAACACAAGCGACGTCATGAAAACGTGTCTGTGACTGTGGGGTGACCTCTAAAGCTCATTTCCTTTCCCTGTGGTCCAGGACCAGTCTTGTATCATGGTGTCCAATAACAAAGGTTTGGCCAGGCATGGGCAAGTATAACAATACACCTGGGGACATCCACTGTACGTTTCCAGGGCAAGGTGCATTAACTGTCACCAGGTAAGCCTTGAATTTCCTCTCTCCTCAGAAATACTAGAGGGACACTCCAAGCACCACATCCACCAGCAGAGCGCCCAGTGAGTCGCTCTCAGTAAAGGGGAATCTACATATAATGATTCAGAGTAAACCTGAACAAATCATTTTTTATTTGGTTAGCTGGTTCTCTTATCTGTGGCGGCTTACCGTAGTTTATATTTTTCAATTATAGACTTGGCTATTATACTGGGGCAATTTAGGTTAAGTACCTGGGATGATAGCCGGCGCTTCCCTTACTGAATGTGAAAATAGGTCACTTTGGACCTGTACCTGCTCAGAGCACTACCAGCAGACCAGCTGTGAGGCTACATGGTGGCCATAGGAAGCCTACTCACCTCAATATGGTTCTTGGATGTGTTGAACACTATGGCGCCTGGGAGTGTCTTGACTGTATAGAATGAAATACCAGCATTTCAGTGGCCGTACGCTGCGAGGAGATGCTGGAACAGTTAAGCTGGGGTATGCTGTGAGGAGATGCTGGAACAGTTAATCTGGGGTATGCTGTGAGGAGATGCTGGAACAGTAAGCTGGGGTATGCTGTGAGGAGATGCTAGAACAGTTAAGCTGGGGTATGCTGTGAGGAGATGCTGGAAAAGTTAAGCTGGGGTATGCTGTGAGGAGATGCTGGAACAGTTAAGCTGGGGTATGCTGTGAGGAGATGCTGGAACAGTTAAGCTGGGGTATGCTGCGAGGAGATGCTGGAACAGTTAAGCTGGGGTATGCTGCGAGGAGAGGCTGGAACAGTTAAGCTGGGGTATGCTGCGAGGAGATGCTGGAACAGTAAAGCTGGGGTATGCTGCGAGGAGATGCTGGAACAGTTAAGCTGGGGTATGCTGCGAGGAGATGCTGGAACAGTAAAGCTGGGGTATGCTGCGAGGAGATGCTGGAACAGTTAAGCTGGGGTATGCTGCGAGGAGATGCTGGAACAGTTAAGCTGGGGTATGCTGCGAGGAGATGCTCCAGTGCCCCTTGGTACCAGTTAGAACGGTGGCTGCTGCATTTCCTGCCAGCTGGAGTGCGCTGATGGAGTGTGATGGGGTGGGGGGACGGGGACCGTGAGCGGGGCATCACAATTGTGCAGGGATGGAGGGAGAGACGGAGGGGGGGGGGGGGATGCACACCTGGCATCCGCCACAGATGGGCATAATCATCTCCCTCACTCTCCCCCCTATCCCTCCCTCCCTCCCCCATCCCTGTCCCCTCATCCATGCACACCCAGACACACGCACACACACGAGCGCGCACACACACGCACACACACACACACACGTATTCACAAACACACACAAAGAGATTAGGTGCGCGCGCACACACACACACACACACACACACTAAGACCATGTGACCACAGACATACACTTAATATCAGACACACCTTCCATCACCGCACTCTTCCTGTGCCTGTGCTGGTCTGATTCCAAGCACACAACACATGAATAATGAATAATGCAGACAGAGCTAATGACGACTGAAAAGCAGTTTCTACTAGGGATATACAGACCTGGTTGTTGCTGTTTGTTGTATGCACCGGCTCACACCGCTACTGATCAGATCTGTTGCTATCGTACACCAACCGGATGTGACATTTGACAGGTCAACATTTACCGGAACAAAGGAAAGATATGAAAGACACACATCAGCACTAATTTCATTCATAGCAGCACTAGTCTCGATATCACTACACCACATCCTTAATATGCAGTTCACTTGTATCTTACCCAATCACGTCTGGCAATTACACAGGTCTTAAGGGACCTGCACAAACAGAAACACAAACCAACCACCACACCGTAATCATCTTCTGAACATCACAAGAGGAGAGACACCACAGGAGACGTGTAGGGCCCCGAATGATGCTCCTGAGTGAGAGGAAAGACTAAGCCAGAGGTTAGAGTGTCGACAAATAAACAAACTATGCTGTTTCTATTTGATTCAATTGAAAGCCAGTTCCATTGTTGCACATCAAAGCTGCTTGAATTTCAGGTTCAGTCTACATCACGATCTAAGAATGTTCTGTTTGTGCTCTATTGTCATTTATTAATATTGATTCATGCTTGTCATATTCTCTGTTTTATTTGATATCTAGGGATTTGTTGTTATATGAACTAGATAATCTAGGAGAACAGTTCCTCAAAACAGTGGGTCACATGACTACCCTGCTCTTCCCGGATCTACCCCTCGACAGAAGAAAAAGCCGCCACGCACTGTTTCGATTATCTCAGTAGACCACCGGTCGCTAAGCGGTTAACGCGTCGAGCCCTGTGATTTATTTATCAAAAAATATTTCAGCAGGAAGCGCGCCTGAGACATACCATCTCATTTACCACGGACGCCCCCCCGGGGAGCCCTACATTTCCAGGCAACAAAAGGGCCGAGGCGCATCCCTCTTGCTCCTTTGAGGTTTATTTTAGTAGCCCACCCCTGCTGCTCAGGGCTCTTTTGTGTCCAGCCAGGTACAACAAGCCCTGAGCCCCCGAACAAACTGCCCTGGGCGTCCTCCATCGTTGACCTGGTCATGGGATGTCCTGCTCTTAAACCTTTACCCTCTGTTTTCCCCTTGCCTCCCCCGCCTCCCCTGCTCCTGCCCAGAGGGGGGTGGAGGTTGTGGAGAGGGAGGGAGGGAGGGAGAGGGCCTAGCAGCTCTAGCTGAAGCCCCAGCGACGGAGCAGGGGGGAGACATTTCCTTTCACTGGCTGCCAATCCATCAAGACTCAGGCTACCGCTGTGAGGGCCGACAGGCCGCGCAGAAAAGAACAAGGCCCGGCAACAGAGCCCCCTCACCACGGCCATCACTCATCCCTCACGCTGAACTTTCTATGACCTTTCAGACGCTCCTCTACAACTTCCAGTCCTTAGCGCCTAGTTTTCTTTTATGGAAATCGTTCTTCATGTACTCTATGTTTATTTTTGGGGGGACAGAAGGGATGGGCAGAAACATGGGGATGTTCTTTTTGAAAGGCAAATAAACACCAAGAGAAGGTTAAAAGTAAACAATAGTGTGTCTGTTTCTGTCTTCACTCTTTCTGCAGAGGTGGAGCTACTGTGGGAGCAGATTGGACAGGGAGAATCACAGGACTGCAGAATCGCCCAGGCGTCCACACTCGGCAAAGGGGCGGTGAGAACACTAGTTGACATCATTAGGCTGGACACATTTTTGTCACGGTTCCA
The DNA here is from genome assembly GCF_029448725.1 of Salvelinus fontinalis. Taxonomy (NCBI): domain Eukaryota; kingdom Metazoa; phylum Chordata; class Actinopteri; order Salmoniformes; family Salmonidae; genus Salvelinus; species Salvelinus fontinalis. Next base: position 64,138,490 of record NC_074668.1, read on the forward strand.
GATTCAACGTGTCTGCGTTTTCCGAATACCGAATCGGTCTCGCTATTTCTCTTCCCTCTCTCCCCCTGTTAGTCCTGATCACATGTTCGACGTCAGTGACGCCCTGTCTCATCAGCCTGATCAAGAGACGACTCTAAAAACAGACAAAAACAAAATAGACAAAGAAGAATAAACAAAAACTATCTATACGGCCCTTCAGACATTTAAAAGACACTATTGTAAATGAGCAGACGTTTTCAACTGTTTCTGAGAAGACAGAGGTAACCTACTGTTGTCCTTTTCAGAAAGGATGTTCGGTGTTCCCCCATTCTTATCTCTCGGTTGAGAATTGGATTACTTTAGCTTACCTCCAGACACAGTGCATTATTTGAGGTCTATATGGAACTTGGTAATTCATATTTACTTTCCAACCTGGCTTTGTTGTGTATCAATGAGTTAATTGTGTTTGCTTGTGTAGGCTATGGCCAGGGTTTATGAAATTCTGCGGGTTCAAATGACAATCTAACATCGAAGTCTGTGCTCTACAGGAGTGAATTGTGTTACTTTGATGAAGGCCTGAGGACAACGTGTGTCTTTATGTCATACTGCTCGGCAATATCACATCCAGACCCAGCAAAAACTATCCCTGCCATCAAGCAAACTTGACCAGAGGGGACAAAGATTTCATGAAGCCTCAATCAGCCCACAATATTGTTTTGAATTCAATTTGTATTGGTGAGAGTGACCCTCGGATGACTCACTGCCTTCTCCCAACGAGGAAGAGAAGGGAGGAAGACACCATGTTTGTGAATAGTGAGAGAGGGAGGGAGAAAGGGTTGTTTTTCAACTGAAGACAGATGTGCCAGCATCCAGTGTGATTAGAGAAATGGATAACTCACTAACATCTGTGCAAACTACAATAAAGAGGGATTTAGTGTTACCCCGAGGAAGGTAAGGAGAGGCTGTCTGTCCATTAAACGCTTTATTACAGAGCCAGCAGCTCTGCTCTAACTCACTTATTTCTACGCGGGGGCTCAGCTCTGTGACTGCCTGTCATCCTCAGCAGACAACGCTCCAGGCTCCATTTCTTCTTTCACTCTCTTTCACTCTCTTGTTTCTCTCTCTCTCTCTCTCTCTCTCTCTCTCTCTCTCTCTCTCTCTCTCTCTCTCTCTCCCCTCTCCCTCTCGCTCCTCCTCCTTTTCCCTCACCCTCTGACACTCTCCTCCCCCTTCCTCCCTGTCAATCATTTCCTCCTCCTCGCTCTCAGCTTTTTCTCTTTCTCCCCTTTCTCTTTCTCTCCCTCGTCTTCTTTTGCTTTTCTAAGCTTCTCTTTCTCTTGCTCTCCTCTCCGTGTGTGCAGTAGGTAGATGACAATCCAATGACTCATTGAGCAGCTTGAGAGGCCAAACCAGTCTAGGGATTAACCATGGAAAGTGAGCATGATCATGTCACTCTCAACAATGTTCATTGGTTGTAACCGTGGTGGCGGGAGGGAGAGGGAGGGTCCTTCTCAGTTCATCTTAAAGTGACAGTATCCCAAACATGACAGCCTTTTTGGACACGCAATAATGAAGAGGTGAACAGGAGAAAAAAAACATTGTATTTTATTTGAGTGTCAGTTCGTCATACTTCGAATTTGACCAATACTTGAACCATAGGTCTTATCCACAACCACTGTTCATCCACAGTATAATATCATGGTATGAATACCCCCTCTGTTGGTGACGTGGACATGAATGCCAGGGAAGTAACCATGTGTTGTGATTACGAGTCAATATGAATGGATATTTCTGGATACCAGTTAATGATGTACAGTATATATTCAGATATTCAGATGTTACGAAATCAGCAACAATAAAAGCATGTTTGTCAGCTCCTGTCAGTATTGTCCCTTTCAATTAGAAACATTTCCTGTCTAGAAAACTTAGTGAGACTTAGTGAGTCATTGGTACAGTGCGCATTGCTGTATGGAACACTGCATGAGTCCATTGACTGTTCTATACGGTGAAGGCTTTCCAAGAAGCCATCCAGTGATATATATTACACTTGAAACAGGCAAATGTGGTGAGAGATGGTGCCGATGGTGAGCGATGGCGCCTACAAAGATGGTCGCCTCGCTTCGCGTTCTTAGGAAACTACTGTATGCAGTATTTCGTTTTTTTTAATGTATTATTTCTTACATTGTAACCCCAGGAAATCCTAAGTCTTATTACATACCGCCGGGAAGAACTATTGGATATAAGAGCAACGTCAACTTACCAACATTACGACCAGGAATATGACTTTCCCGAAGCAGATCCTCTCTTCGGACCACCACCCAGCACATTGGATCTAATCCCACCGAAAACAACGGCTACGGAGGCAGACAGAGCGGTCTTCTGGTCAGGCTTCGTAAACGAGCACATCGCACACCCTTCAACGCTCACCATTCAACGCTCACCATTCAACGCTGGTCTGACCAATCGGAAGCCACGCTCCAAGATTGTTTTGATCACGCGGACTGGAATATGTTCCGATCAGACTCAGAGAACAACATTGACCTCATACGCTGACTCGGTGAGTGCGTTAATAAATAAGTGCATTGGAGACGTCGTACCCACTGTGACCATTTTAACCTACCCTAACCAGAAACCGTGGATGGATGGCGGCATTCACACAAAACTGAAAGCGCAATCCACAGCATTTAACCATGGAAAGAGGTCTGGAGATATGGCTGAATATAAACAGTGTAGTTATTCCCTCCGCAAGGCAATCAAACAAGCGAAGTGCCTGTACAGGGACAAGGTGGAGTCGCAATTCAATGGCTTAGACACGAGACGTATGTGGCAGGGTCTACAGGAAATCACGGACTACAAAAACAAAAACAGCCATGTCACGGATACCAACGTCACGCTTCCAGACAAATTAAACACCTTCTTTGCCCGCTTTGAGGATAATACTGTGCCACGGTCGCGGATCGCTAACAAAGACCCTCTTCTTCTCAGTGGCTGACGTGAGTAAAACATTTAAACTTGTTAACCCTCACAGGGCTGCTGGCCCAGGCGACATCCCTAGCCGCGTCCTCAGGGCATGCGCAGACCAACTGGCTGGTGTGCTTACAGACATATTTAAATGCTGCCTATCCCAGTTTGTTGTCCCCACACGCTTCAAGATGGTTACCACTGTTCCTGTACCCAAGAAAACAAAGACAACTGAACTAAATGACTACCGACCCATAGCACTCACTTCTGTCATCATGAAGTGCTTTGAGGGGCTAGTCAAGGATCACATCACCGGCATCTTACCGGCCACCCTAGACCCACTTCAGTTTGCGTACTGCCCCAACAGGTCCACAGATGACGCAATCGCCAGCACACTACACACTGCCCTATCCCATCTGGACAAAAATAATGCCTATGTAAGAATGCTGTTCATTGACTACAGCTCAGCATTCAACACCATAGTTCCATCCAAGCTCATTATCAAGCTGAAGGCCCTGGGCCTCAACCTCACCCTGTGCAACTGGGTCCTGGACTTTCTGACGGGCCGCCCCCAGGTGGTGAAGGTAGGAAACCACATCTCCACTTCGCTGACCCTCAACACTGGGGCCCCACAAGGGTGTGTGCTCAGCCCTCTCCTGTACTCCCTGTTCACCCACAACTGCGTGGCCATGCACGCCTCCAACTCAATCATCAAGTTTGCAGACGACACAACACTAGTGGGCTTGATCACCAACAACAACGAGACAGCCTACAGGGAGGAGGTGAGGGCACTTGGATTGTGGTGTCAGGAAAACAGCCTCTCACTCAACGTCAACATAACAAAGGAGATGATCGTGGACTTCAGGAAATAGCAGAGGGAGCACCCCCCCCTATCCACATCGAAGGGACAGCAGTGGAGAAGGTGGACAGTTTTAAGTTCCTGGGCGTACACATCACAGACAAACTGAAATGGTCCACCCACACAGACAGTGTGGTGAAGAAGGTGCAACAGCGCCTCTTCAACCTCAGGAGGCTGAAGAAATTTGGCCTTTCACCAAAAACCCTGACAATCTTTTACAGATGCACAATCGAGAGCATCCTGTCGGGCTATATCACAGCTTGGTACAGCAACTGCACCTCCCTCAACCGCAAGGCTCTCCAGAGGGTTGTGCGGTCTGCTCAACGCATCATCGGGGGTAAACTACCTGCCCTCCATGACACCTACAGCACCCGATGTCACAGGAAGGACAAAAAGATCATCAAGGACAACAACCACCCGAGCCACTGCCTGTTCACCCCGCTATCATCCAGAAGGCGAGGTCAGTACAGGTGCATCAAAGCTGGAACCGAGAGATTGAAAAACAGCTTCGATCTCAAGGCCATCAGACTGTTAAATAGCCATTACTAACTCAGAGAGGCTGCTGCCTACACTGAGACCCAATCACTGGACACTTTAATAAACGGATCACTAGTCACTTTAAACAATGCCACTTTAAATAATGCCACTTTAATAATGTTACATATCTTACATTACTCATATCACATGTATATGCTGTATTTTATGCCATTTACTGCACCTTGCCTATGCCGCTCGGTCATCGCTCATCCATATACTTATATGTACATATTCTCATTCACCCCTTTACATTTGTGTGTATTAGGTGGTTGTTGGGGAATTGATAGATTACTTGTTGGATATTACTGCAACTAGAAGCACAAGCATTTCGCCACACTCGCATTAACATCTGCTAACCACGTGTATGGGACCAAAAAAATGCGATTTTATTTTATTTGAGCTACAAGATCGGTAACGTATCGTTAAACCGTGACAAACCGTGTCAAACCCTGTCTCATTAAATGCCCTCACACACCATTTCAAATCTGAGCTCTCTACATGTGTGTATGTACGTACGTGCCTTTGTGTCTGTGTGTGTGTGTGCAGTGTGCATGTGTGCAGTGGGCGGTGTATGGAGATAGCGTTGGTAGAAGGAATTGATGCCCAGTGTTTGCCTAATTAAGACAGCACTAGACGTTTCAGAGCTGAGAGATCGTGGAGAGGTGCTAATTCATAATTGACGTAATGGATGGAGTCTGTCCATTGGCTTTTTAAACGCGGGGCGATTTTGCCGTGATTAGCTGACACCTACCTTTGTGTGAATAATGAAAATATTCACCATGTACGGAGATTTAATGAATACCAGACCAATCTCAGCTCTGCCTAGCAGACAGCCATCCTTCTCTGCGTCCCCATTTGCCTATCTGTACTGCTGGAGTGGCTGTAGGCAGAGAAATGAACAGTGTTTGACACTGACACTTTGTTCAATATAATCTTATCATATTCTATTAGGTAAGTGTCCGCCCAGAGAGCCTAGAGAGGGAGAGCTTTCCTCTCCTCTTTATTCCTCTCCACCATCAAGGCCATTGCACCTTAGCAACACACTCAAAGGGTTATATGATACCACGATATCACGTGTGCTCATCTCCAGACTGGTCCGTTGTCCACGTACAAAAACATCTCTGGACAACCTGATGATGTAACCTACACGCACGGACACATCAATTCATTCAGCCATTTTCACAATGTAGTGTTTATCTCCATACTGTGAGTGAACAGTATTCTGAGCATAGTCTATAACGCAGTCTATTATACAGCTATTGCTGTGTGTTGTCACTTGAACACTTAGTATAGGACCGCATGTCCTTGAATTTACTACACCACTGATTGAGGTGCATTACATTTTGTGGGAGTCTCCGTCTTTCTAACACAGTCCATGTCACCCATAAACAGACAGGGAAATAACCTTGTGGCAGAATAAACAAAGGGAGATTACACCCATGGGAGTGGAGGAGTCTTCGTTTGAATCCTATTGTACACCCTTCACTCTACTGCCTGCCGTTAGGGAGAGCTGGGTGCCTGCCACATACTTGACATAGAAGAGGAGTTGTCATCTAGCTCTGCATTTGTATCGTTTTTTTTTAAGGGTAATGTGTGGGGGAGGGGGGGGGGGGTTGTGAGTGGGTGTATTTTTGTGTGTATATGCTATGGCATTGATGGTTCAGGAAAAAACACTTTCCCTAAAAAGTGGGATCAGGAAATGATGGAAAATAACAGCAAAATAACAAAACCACAAATTCCTAGAAGATGAGGATCCAATAGACTTGGTACAAAGTAAGATTAATTAAAGAAATAAACACTCCCATATGAAAGGCGTAATTTTGTCCCCGGTTTGATTAGATTACGGCCATTTTGTTTCATAGCCATTACCTCTGCAATAATGCTACCAAATGAAAGAGGGGAAAATGAGCCGGGTGTCTGCCATCTCCATCAGTTGCCTAGCAGGACCAGCTGTGTGACATCATTGTGTTTGTCTCGGCGGAGATGATTGACATTGCGTCCGTCAGAGCCGAGCCCCAGTGCTGTGTGGGTGTGTCATGCCATTATCCCAGACGTTCAATATTCCTATGAAGGCTGCCACCATTTGCAACCCCTCCATCTAATCACCTGTCCGCTACAATGCAGCAAACTGGAAAGGGTAAACATTAGCTCTGAGAAGTAATTGACCGCATCTCCTCAGCATTCGGCTTTGTGATGAGAGATTATGCACACTTTTTTATTATCATTTAGCGCTGGCCGTTTGGCAATGAACGTTTGATAATGATGCATTTTTTCATTGATCTTGATGAGGAAATCTGTATTTTGCATGGAGGCCATTTTAAGGAAGAAGACATTGGGGTTCTATTATCAATCCATTTTGAATTAGCAATAGGAACATCAATTTTTTTTCTAGGCTCTCCCTGTCCACATACACATTTGAGAAGTGCTTACTGCAGAAATCACTACTCATCTAAATGACAGGACATGAGCAGTTCGTCCTAGATGGAGGGGTTCAGTACAAATGTGAAGTGCTCAGCAAGGATGCAATCCCACACAACAAGGGGAACAATTGCAGGCAAACATACAATTATATTTTTACATTTAAGCCATTAAGCAGACACTCTTATCCAGAGCGACTTACATGAGCAATTAGGATTAAGTGGGTTGTTCACCTAGTTTGTTCAGATTGTTCACCTAGTCGGCTCGGGGATTCAAACAGTGACCTTCAGGTTACTGGCCCAACGCTCTTAACCGCTAGGCTACCTGCCACCTCCAGGCATATACGTTTCACCACTCAAGAGGCAATAGGGCTTGAGGAAGGAAGGAAATATGCTGTACAGGGTTAATACAAGTTCATTAAAGGGTAGGAAGCATGAGTTTTTACTCACCAAAATAACAACACAGTGTGGTCAAAGACAGTAAATTAGTTGTAGTTACAATCTGTTTACCTATAACTACAAACACAGTTATGTTTTGGGGTTATTACATATTTATGAACTTATTTCCGGATATCTTCTCATCTATCACAACGCACTACTTCTCAATATCATATGGAGAATCTACTCTGTACTACCGAGTTCATATGCTAGCTCAGTAGCTAGCTCAAGCTGGCTAACGTTAGCATCCTCATGCTCTTCATGGACTTTGTGGATGTGTTATCTAGTGGGCTCAAATCGTGCAGGACATCGTCTGTTTTCATTTTTGTTTTGTCAACTTTCACCATGTTCTCTTTGAAATAGGCTATGGAAGTTTTGTCACTTTTTCCACCTTGGCTTGGTGCTAGCGCGCTAGCTGACTGACATCTGGAATCGATCTATTTTTATCGTTATACAGCTATTGGATTTCCCTCACTGTCTCTCCCTCAGCCCGGTGAAGCACCCGCCTCCGCCTCGCTTTAGTAGCTAACTCTGCTCTCTCTTTGCTTTTGATCTGCGATTATCTTTTAGTTGTGTTGTGTTAGTTGTGTTATAGTTGGTCTCCAGTTGTTGGGCTCTGGCTTGCCGACCATAACCATGGTGGTTGGCTAGGCTCACTAGGCTAATGACAAGTTTGCTAAATAGCTAACGTTAGCTGGCTGGCTAGCTTGATGGCTAGCTTTCTGGCTAAGATAACTGCATATAGCTAACATTGTTCGATAACTGGTTAGTTGACATGATGTATTTCCAGTACTGTGGTTTACTTTAATGTAGCTGTAAGCTAGGTGTTGATAGCAACTGGCTGACTCATGTAATGCTAATGTAACATTAGCAGGCTGGTAGGGCTAATGTTAGTAGGCTAGTAGGCAAGAAACCTTGCAAGTTGATTTGTAACAATAAATCTATAAAGTATTTGCTTGTAAGTTGGCTGAAAATGTAATTGAAATGAGTAGTAATGAGTGCAAACAATTTGGTTATTTCTGTTTGATTTTACATTATAGAGAATAGGCTGGCCGTAGAGATCCTTTTTATGTCTCTATCTTGGTTGGTCAGGGCGTGAGTTGGGGTGGGCATTCTATGTCTGGTGTTCTATGTTTTATTTTCTGTGTGTTTGGCCGGGTGTGGTTCTCAATCAGAGGCAGCTGTCTGTTGTTGTCTCTGATTGAGAACCATACTTAGGTAGCCTTTTTCCACCTGTGTGTTGTGGGTAGTTGTTTTCTGTTGTGTGTCTGCACCAGCCAGAACTGTTTCGGTCGTTCCCTTTGTTATTTTTGTTATTTCAGTGTTCATTAAATAAATATGGAAACATACCACGCTGCACCTTGGTCTTCTCCTTCCTACAGACGTTACAGTCGGGACATACTGAATGTATCTGCAAATCTGCTGCAAGAGCATATGCATAACATGGGACTCAAATCCTTTGACTGTATGCATAGTGGTAGGCCTCCTGCCGTGATGCTCTCTAGACAAGTATAACAACTTGGCCTACAACAATCAGTGATGTTTATCAGGCTCTGAGCATTAGAATCAGGCTGTTACACGTCTGGTCATCAGGGGTGATCTGAGTCAACAGCCCTCTATCTGCACGGCTAATTACCCTGGAGAAGACGGTGGTGCCGTTGGAGAGTCACACCACGTGACGCGCTGCACGTCCATCAGCCCTCGTCTCCTCTCTCCTCTACATGCTCCTCACTGTCACTGGCCTCTGAAGGAACTTGATTGACATCATGTCAGGAGGTTGCCAAGGAGATACAACTTTAAACAATACATTACAGTAGCCATTGGAGATCCATTACCAATGACTTGTTACCAGTGATTTGTTACCAGTAACGACTTGACAAAACCAAATTGTTATGTAGATTTAAGGTAGACTGAAATTCAGGTACATGTCAAAATGGGCTTTGGTACAGAAAAAAAATAACACATATCGAATGATTAATTAGGTAACAATTAATATTAATGTCCATTGAAATACCCTTAATTAGGGTGTAATGAATTATCATTAAAACACCGGTTAGTCATTAAGTAAAATCAACCAAAATAATCAAATTAAAGTCCATGCAACAGATAACGCACCCATTCAGATATGTATGTAGTCGGTGCTGTATATTGACTACTATACATTGCCTCTAACTTGCAAATGTATTTGAAGTTTAGAATTGTTCAATTTATGCTCCCGGCTTATAAAAACCACAAAGAACGCATGGATGCTCCGAATGCAAGATCGTCATTTATATGACTCACACGTAGGAACATGTTGCCTGTAGTCTACTGTACACGATGGAGGAACATATTGCCTGTAGTCTACTGTACATGGTGGAGGAACATATTGCCTGTAGTCTACTGTACATGGTGGAGGAACATATTGCCTGTAGTCTACTGTACATGGTGGAGGAACATATTGCCTGTAGTCTACTGTACATGGTGGAGGAACATATTGCCTGTAGCCTACTGTACACGATGGAGGAACATATTGCCTGTAGCCTACTGTACACGATGGAGGAACATATTGCCTGTAGTCTACTGTACATGATGGAGGAACATATTGCCTGTAGTCTACTGTACACGATGGAGGAACATATTGCCTGTAGTCTACTGTACACGATGGAGGAACATATTGCCTGTAGTCTACTGTACATGATGGAGGAACATATTGTCTGTAGTCTACTGTACATGATGGAGGAACAAATTGCCTGTAGCCTACTGTACACGATGGAGGAACATATTGCATGTAGTCTACTGTACATGATGGAGGAACATATTGCCTGTAGTCTACTGTACACGGTGGAGGAACATATTGCATGTAGTCTACTGTACACGGTAAAGGAACATGTTGTCTGTAGTCTACTGTACACGGTGGAGGAACATATTGCCTGTAGTCTACTGTACATGATGGAGGAACATATTGCCTGTAGTCTACTGTACACGGTGGAGGAACATATTGCCTGTAATCTACTGTACACGGTGGAGGAACATATTGCCTGTAGCCTACTGTACATGATGGTGGAACATATTGCCTGTAGTCTACTGTACACGGTAAAGGAACATTTTGCCTGTAGTCTACTGTACACGATGGAGGAACATATTACCTGTAGTCTACTGTACACGGTGGAGGAACATATTGCCTGTAATCTACTGTACACGGTGGAGGAACATATTGCCTGTAGCCTACTGTACATGATGGTGGAACATATTGCCTGTAGTCTACTGTACACGGTAAAGGAACATTTTGCCTGTAGTCTACTGTACATGATGGAGGAACATATTGCCTGTAGCCTACTGTACATGATGGTGGAACATATTGCCTGTAGTCTACTGTACACGGTAAAGGAACATATTGTCTGTAGTCTACTGTACATGGTGAAGGAACATATTGCCTGTAGTCTACTGTACATGATGGTGGAACATATTGTCTGTAGTCTACTGTACATGATGGAGGAACATATTGCCTGTAGTCTACTGTACATGATGGTGGAACATATTGCCTGTAGTCTACTGTACACGGTAAAGGAACATATTGTCTGTAGTCTACTGTACATGATGGTGGAACATATTGCCTGTAGTCTACTGTACACGGTAAAGGAACATATTGTCTGTAGTCTACTGTACATGGTGGAGGAACATATTGCCTGTAGTCTACTGTACATGATGGTGGAACATATTGCCTGTAGTCTACTGTACACGGTAAAGGAACATATTGTCTGTAGTCTACTGTACATGATGGTGGAACATATTGCCTGTAGTCTACTGTACACGGTAAAGGAACATATTGTCTGTAGTCTACTGTACATGGTGGAGGAACATATTGCCTGTAGTCTACTGTACATGATGGAGGAACATATTGTCTGTAGTCTACTGTACATGATGGAGGAACATATTGTCTGTAGTCTACTGTACATGGTGGAGGAACATATTGTCTGTAGTCTACTGTACATGATGGAGGAACATATTGCCTGTAGTCTACTGCACATGATGGAGGAACATATTGCCTGTAGTCTACTGTACACGGTAAAGGAACATATTGTCTGTAGTCTACTGTACATGGTGGAGGAACATATTGCCTGTAGTCTACTGTACATGATGGAGGAACATATTGCCTGTAGTCTACTGCACATGATGGAGGAACATATTGCCTGTAGTCTACTGTACACGGTAAAGGAACATATTGTCTGTAGTCTACTGTACATGGTGGAGGAACATATTGCCTGTAGTGTACTGTATATGATGGAGGAACATATTGTCTGTAGTCTACTGTACATGATGGAGGAACATATTGCCTGTAGTCTACTGTACACGGTAAAGGAACATATTGTCTGTAGTCTACTGTACACGATGGAGGAACATATTGCCTGTAGTCTACTGTACACGGTGGAGGAACATATTGCCTGTAGTCTACTGTACATGATGGAGGAACATATTGCCTGTAGTCTACTGCACATGATGGAGGAACATATTGTCTGTAGTCTACTGTACATGATGGAGGAACATATTGCCTGTAGTCTACTGTACATGATGGTGGAACATATTGCCTGTAGTCTACTGTACACGGTAAAGGAACATATTGTCTGTAGTCTACTGTACATGATGGTGGAACATATTGCCTGTAGTCTACTGTACACGGTAAAGGAACATATTGTCTGTAGTCTACTGTACATGATGGTGGAACATATTGCCTGTAGTCTACTGTACACGGTAAAGGAACATATTGTCTGTAGTCTACTGTACATGGTGGAGGAACATATTGCCTGTAGTCTACTGTACATGATGGAGGAACATATTGCCTGTAGTCTACTGCACATGATGGAGGAACATATTGCCTGTAGTCTACTGTACACGGTAAAGGAACATATTGTCTGTAGTCTACTGTACATGGTGGAGGAACATATTGCCTGTAGTCTACTGTACATGATGGAGGAACATATTGCCTGTAGTCTACTGTACATGATGGAGGAACATATTGTCTGTAGTCTACTGCACATGATGGAGGAACATATTGCCTGTAGTCTACTGTACATGATGGAGGAACATATTGTCTGTAGTCTACTGTACATGGTGGAGGAACATATTGTCTGTAGTCTACTGTACATGATGGAGGAACATATTGCCTGTAGTCTACTGTACATGATGGAGGAACATATTGCCTGTAGTCTACTGTACATGATGGAGGAACATATTGTCTGTAGTCTACTGTACATGGTGGAGGAACATATTGCCTGTAGTCTACTGTACATGGTGGAGGAACATATTGTCTGTAGTCTACTGTACATGATGGAGGAACATATTGTCTGTAGTCTACTGTACATGGTGGAGGAACATATTGTCTGTAGTCTACTGTACATGATGGAGGAACATATTGTCTGTAGTCTACTGTACATGATGGAGGAACATATTGTCTGTAGTCTACTGTACATGATGGAGGAACATATTGTCTGTAGTCTACTGTACATGATGGAGGAACATATTGTCTGTAGTCTACTGTACATGGTGGAGGAACATATTGTCTGTAGTCTACTGTACATGATGGTGGAACATATTGTCTGTAGTCTACTGTACATGATGGAGGAACATATTGTCTGTAGTCTACTGTACATGGTGGAGGAACATATTGCCTGTAGTCTACTGTACATGATGGAGGAACATATTGCCTGTAGTCTACTGTACATGATGGTGGAACATATTGCCTGTAGTCTACTGTACACGGTAAAGGAACATATTGTCTGTAGTCTACTGTACATGATGGAGGAACATATTGCCTGTAGTCTACTGTACATGGTGGAGGAACATATTGCCTGTAGTCTACTGTACATGATGGAGGAACATATTGCCTGTAGTCTACTGTACACGATGGAGGAACATATTGCCTGTAGTCTACTGTACATGATGGAGGAACATATTGCCTGTAGTCTACTGCACATGATGGAGGAACATATTGCCTGTAGTCTACTGTACATGATGGAGGAACATATTGCCTGTAGTCTACTGTACATGATGGAGGAACATATTGCCTGTAGTCTACTGTACACGGTAAAGGAACATATTGCCTGTAGTCTACTGTACATGACGGAGGAACATATTGCCTGTAGTCTACTGTACACGGTAAAGGAACATATTGTCTGTAGTCTACTGTACATGATGGAGGAACATATTGCCTGTAGTCTACTGTACATGACGGAGGAACATATTGCCTGTAGTCTACTGTACACGGTAAAGGAACATATTGTCTGTAGTCTACTGTACATGATGGAGGAACATATTGCCTGTAGTCTACTGTACATGATGGAGGAACATATTGCCTGTAGTCTACTGTACACGGTAAAGGAACATATTGCCTGTAGTCTACTGTACATGATGGAGGAACATATTGCCTGAAGACTATGGTGGAGGAACATATTGCCTGTAGTCTACTGTACATGGTAAGCTGTAAGTGGCACTTCACTTTTCGTATGGAAAACAGCGATAAGGATTTTTCTACAATATTCACAACATTAACACAATTACAATATTTATAGAAATTAAATCAAATTTGATCAATTACATGTGGAAGTACGTATTTCAATGAACATTAGCAAGCCAGCAGCAGATGAAACAGAAAGTGAATATTCTTTTCCCTCTCATCCTGGTTTTTGCTTGCAGTCTAGCTGGCTAGGTTTAGGACATATACTCGCCCATTCCAGTGAAAAACGTAGCCATGCTATCAACATATGGCAGTACACAAACAAAATCTAGCTCACTTATTTTGCACAGCTAGAAAGAAATAGCAAGACATTAATTCAGAACTGGAGGAAGAGGATTGCTAGCTATAGCAAGCTAACATTAGCAGCTGCGTCTTCAACAAGAAGCAGCTGTGACAACATTTATCCTAAGATTAAAAAATAAACTTTCCCATTGAGCAAAATCCACAATCCACCCCTCCAAAGAAAGCTAGGCTGTGGGGCTTTTCCCGAAATGCCACCAGACCTGCGATCGGATCCACGGCCGAAGCGTTGCATTTCAATTTAGCACGCACATGGCAGGCTGTATTGAAAACTCCCTCGAAGCCACCTGACCGAATTACCGCTACTGTTTCCCATAGCCTTGTATTATCTAAAGTATGACATCATCAGCAGTTAGCTACCAACAGTTGGCAGACATGTTTGCTTTTGGTTATTATCAGTCTTATTTAGATGGAAGAAGTGAGCTAAATGCCCTATAGCTAGCTAACGTTAGCTAGCTCTTTGAGTTTCACTTACCCGGCTAACGTTAGCTAGCTCTTTGAGTTTCACTTACCCGGCTAACGTTAGCTACCTCTTTGAGTTTCACTTACCCGGTTGACTTCCATGCTCACTGAAGCCCGTGATCATGCTCGGTCTCTGCTGGTGCTGCTGGCTGTTTGTAATGCTTTAGAAGCCACATTGATGGCAGGGACAGCATTGTGTGGGCATTGTGTGATTTGTTCAGAAGTTAGAGCTGATTTGGTGAAAAAAAATCTACTTTTAGAACAACCTTATATTATAAGTTATTTAAAAGTTTGTAATTTGGCAATTTTTTCTTGGGGTGCTCTAAGCTACTATTATATGTGTTTCTGGCATTGAGAAATAAGTGCTACACTGCCTAGTGTGTAGTGGAGGTGATCCAAGACACTGTCATTATGTAAAACCAGTGGTATGCCTGTACGTAATTTAAATGTACATAACAAGATCACCCGTCAGAAAAGAAGCATGACAATGTCTTAATTAATGGGAAACGATTGGAATATTGTAATGAATACACGTAGAATAGACCATACAGTAAATGTAAACACTTGCCGTAGACTTCCCCTCTCTGTTTTGTTTAAGTTTGAAATCCCCTCAAGACCATGCAAGACTGACGGTTGTTCTGCAAAGTTCACAGTGCTGGCGCTGTGAAATGCACTGAGCCCACCCAAAACTGTCAAAATGACAAGCAGCACATCTCCTCTGTTACGCCAGCCAGGATATCAGTGCGTGTATCATAGCAAATGGACGACATCTTCTGTGTGTGCGTGATAAGGGCACTCACCTCGACATGACCTGATTCCTTTCTCTCTCTCTCTCTCTCAGAATATATCCCTCCAACTGTTTCTCTATTTATTTCACTCTAATCCAATGGGCTCTACCCCCCCCTCTCTCTCAGTATATCTCCCTCCAACTGTTTCTCTACTTCTCTCACTCTATTCCAATGTGCACTACCCCCTTCCACCCACCCACCCACCCACACTCTCTCTCTCTCTCTCTCTCTCTCTCTCTCTCTCTCTCTCTCTCTCTCTCTCTCTCTCTCTCTCTCTCTCTCTCTCTCTCTCTCTCTCTCTCTCTCTCTCTCTCTCTCTCTCTCTCTCTCTCTCTCTCTCTCTCTCTCTCTCTCTCTCTCTCTCTGTGCAGGCATTCATGTTGCCACTTTGGGCATTGGGTTAAACAGAGAAAAAAACAAGTTTCAAATAAAGCTTTCCTTGCCAATCAAACATGAGCGTGCCCAACCTCTGTGACAACCCTCTGTCAGTCAAACGGCATGTCACACACCAGCCTCATCCTGCTGTCACTGTGTGCCATCCACCCACTCTGCAAGCAGGAGTGGCTGCTTCCTGTTGGTAGCGTTGAGACTAACACAAGCATATGTTAGCTAGCATAATTTATATAGCTAAAGGAACAGGATGCTACTGGGAGCGTTTGACGTTGAGCAAATGGCTTGATTGACGGCACATGATTGTTCCTCTTTAGCACTGACATGTTAGGACAGTACAGACTACCTTTCCCTCATAGGGGTTGGGGATAACTCATCTCATTTAAAAAAAAATCTAACTTCGCATGTCAAAACGTCAAATCTGCATCGACGGGATGTGACAAGCCTGGGCCCGAGGGGACTGCTCCGAATAGAGGCTTGCACAAATTGATTTAGATTTTCTTCCAAATCATTCAAAGTGTTTAGCTTTAATGCGAGCTGATCAGAGAGCCATCCAGAGCACGACAATGGACCCAGTAACAGGGGAGATTAGCTCTGTCACTCTGGAGATCATGCCCTGTCGCTGTGTCTCTCTCTCTCGCTGGGCATGTCAGCCATGGATCCCAGCTAGCTACTGTACACCCAACTGGATATTTTACATAACCATGTCACGGAGGAACCCTCACTGGGCCAGGTCACTCAGCACCAGGGGCTAGCCTCCTTCTCTCCCTCCCTGCTGCCTCTGGCCTCTGGCTTCTCCAAAACGTGGATCAAACTGGGAAAAAGCTCGACCCAAGTTTAGCTATGATGACATCCTTTCCGTATTCAGTGGATGGTGGAGTGAATGTTTTTAGTTGCAGGCCATCTCAGCCAAACAGGAAATGACAGATCGAGGAGCTCCGCGCACTAGGAGCAATCATCAGATGTATGCCAGCCTTTACCCTCCACCTTCCCACCTCCAATCTAACAGAGAGATTCAACGTAGCATAATGTACATGTTTTGTACACTATTTGCATACGATAAGGAATAACTTGCGTCTATTTGAGCTTTTTAATGTGAACAACTTCCTTCCATACATACATACGGCACATTATGAGATCTGATGTTTGAGGTATAAGCAGATTAGAGTTTAGAAAGCCAGAGCAGGATGGCAGCTTTGTGGTGGGTAGGAACAAGATGCCGCTGGCAGCATAAATGTACTGCCGTGTACAAGGGCTTCTAATTTGCAAGTGGTTGATGGGCCTGAACTTTTTTTGAGTGGAATCGGATGTGACAGCGTCAAAGAATGAGCTAAGGCAGACAAACTTAACAGCCTCACTGTCAGAGGAGAAGTCCCACGAGAGAGAAATGGAGAGAGAAAGAGCGATAGAGAGATTGATTTGGAATTACTCTCACATTCACAAACACACACACATACACGCACACATAGACTACACAATTAACTCGACTCGTTTTCTATCGTGTAGTGGAGCAGTGTTTCAGCATGCATCAATCTCAGTCAACAACATCTCATCAGACAAACTTTGACTTGCTACAAAGTTTTGTCAAAGTGGCTCGGGGGCATCTCTCAAGATGCACGTGAAAGTGTCTGGATGGCATGAGAGTGGGAAACATGCCAGGCTGCCCAGGGGGTGCAACCATGGCAGCACCCAGAAGACTGTTTCTGCATAACAAGGACAGGTGAAATGCAGTAGCTCCTATATGACCAGACAAGGAATAGGTTACCTTTGGAATCGCAAGTAAAGAAATCCATACTTTTAAGCTATATAGGCTGATAGATATGAGAATCCTTCGAGGGGCAATGCTCTCAATGGCAATACTGTACCTCTTCTCTTTGACTATGCATATTACAGTAAGAGAGTCATAATATTGGAGGAGAGTTCTCAGACACCAGCAGGGCCGTTGTGTTGAGGTGTCTCATTAAAGATTTTGATTCTTTAAAAGGCTGTGGTGAGATCTCAGGCCCATTCCCCATGAGGTCAGCACTTTACACCTTTGCACGGATATGTGCTTTAAGGTGCCTTGTAATGTGCAAGGAGACAGGATCTAATAGATTGATACACAGGTTTTGACATGCTATTTGAGCGTGCAGCCTCGCCGTAATTGGCCACGTCATCATGCATTAAATTAACGATATATAGAGGAGGGCCCTGAGACGAGTGTCTTGAGCTAATCCGTCAGACATCAGGACAAACTGCATGTGACAGGGCTCTCTGAGGGGGTAAAATGAGAGAGGGAGGCGCTTTTTAAAAAAGTATTACACTGACGGACATGAGCTACCACCCCTCCCCTTCCTCTCTCTCCCTCCGTCTGTCCCCCAGTGTACTTACTTACTTACTCTCTCTTTCATTCTAAGCAGGCCTTCTACATATCCTCCCCTCTTTCAGCCTTCCAATGACACAAGCCAATCCTTTTCCGTTGTCTCTTTCTCACTCTTTTTCTCTATGCGCCACGCAGTAAATACACGTCTCTCCCTAACCGAACGTTTCAAGCGTGGCCAGGATGGGTCCAGTGAACGAGTTACGGACAGATTTTTACGAGGAAATCAAAAAAAATCAAAACAAATGACCTTGACTCCAGCTGCTGTCACTGTGGAATGCGGGCTGTCAGATGACGGAAATGTCAGATGTCGGAAACCTTTCAGCTTGTGTGGAACTGGACATTGACATTGAGCTGGTCTTCCAATATAGCCATGAAACGAGGCACACTGATGAGCTAACATTATCCATCCATTCACTCAGCAACAGACCCAATCACTGGGAGTTCAGGAGAGGTTCCCCTTCTCTGCACGTGCAGTGTTCAATGACGTATTAATCTGTGAAACATGGCCGCAACACAAAGCACTGAGGGGGAAACTGTCAAATGTATCACTATTCAGTATACAGATTTGGATGTGGCCCAGACGTTTGAGCAAAGGTAAGGCATTCCGATTTTTGTGTATATGGTGCAGAAGTGATTAAAAGTATGACCTCATGCTGCTTAGTAGAGACTTCTGATCTTTAAATTACCAGGGAAAAAAAGAAGTGACCTTTACGTAGAAGTTATATAAAGGTTCAATTGAACTATATTCTCCTCCGGTCTGATTTATTTACACTGAACCTGAAGTGGAGCATACTTTATTGCCAGTCGTTCAGCAGCAGGACTTCATAGAGTAATGTGAAGATTGTAATATTATCTTTCAACATGTAGTACATTTTCCTTTTCTATCCAAACCTCCAAACCCTACGTTAGTGGCGTACAAGCTCCTGTTGTTAAATATGAAATATGCTTTGAATTTGTAATTATTAAGAATAACTCATGTGTGTTGGTTGGGTTTCACTCACGCTCTTAGTTTTCCTTGGCTGATGGTACCACTTCAACCTCCACATCCTTTATTAACCTATGCTCCCCCTCCCCTTCCCCCTCCCCTCAGTTCAATACACCCACACTCCTCTGTCATCCGTCGCACAGTACAGTCGGGGATACAGTCAAAGACAGCAGGTTTATTTTCTTAAGAGGGAAGTATCCATTGAAAAAACAAGCTGTGTGTAGAGGGGGAAGCTGGCTAGACAACAGAGACTGCCTTATGCTCCAGACACAATGAGAGAGTGTCACAATGGAGTCCTGCGGAGCCCGTGCTACTGCCACGCCATGCAGGATTAAAGCAAATGGAACTTAAAGACCTGCCGCTGAAAGGAAGGGAGGGGATTTTACAAAAATGAGGAAAACCCTCCTCTTTTTTCAATGGAGGTTAGAATGTACAGTTTACTCACCTTTCAATGGCTGTTAGTGTATTATATCTGCCCAACTGTTCAAAGATGATTCTCACATGAGTTGACGAGAAGAAAAGCACATTATGGCCAAATGTTGCTAACAATTCCCATACGTCTGTCCAATTGGGTGTTTGGCAATTGGCACTGGAGCTTCATTCACCTGGGCAATAGATGTTGGTGCTTCTGCATCTCAGCTGCCAGCCTTGCATAGAAAAGCAGTTTGCCTATCAAACAGTTCAATGTATGCTTACATCATCTTTCCTTGATTTACAGGAGCACGTTCTTTCATGTGACATGGTAGAGTGCATGTCCTGTTTACCTCTAACTGCCCTTTGTGAGGATATCTTAAGCGATCACAGGGGGCTGACTGTAAGAGGGAGCGGGGGGGGGGGGGGGGGGGTCATCCTGTTGTTCCTCCCCTTCTGGTTGGCCCTCTCTGACAGTATGCACTGTGGCTGCTAACAAGGGTATTCATCATGCCAGCGAGCGCCGTGACAACTTCGCCGACGCCACACAATTGTCCCTCAAATATGAACTTATCATTTAATTACGCTCCGGGGGACTTGATTGCCCTGTCAAGATGTAGGTTAGTTAAGAGGAGAGATCTCCCGACCGACCATCGTCATGACAAACTCTCATCTCATCAGCCGATCAGCTGCTTGCAGATTCTTCAAATGAGATTTAATTTCTTCTCCTTCTCTGATTCCTCCTTTTTTTCTGCCTGCTTGATCGGCAATAGCTCAGATACACATGAAATCATGAAATGCCCCCGGGGAATCGATAGAACTACGCTCAGAGATACACAAAAACAATATAACATTCAAAATGGGTGACTCTTTCCTTTAGAGGTAGGTTTAGGGAACTTTTCAAGATAATATCTCTCCAAGATTGCCTGAAGTAATAGTTGTAAATCAGTAAATTGCAGTGCAGTTACGTACAGTATCTACTATGCCAAGTACAGAACATACAAATTCAATGTAGCCTACATCAAAAACCTTGTTGGACAGTTGATACATAAGTCAACATATGTGTAGGTTTCCAAAGACACGCAAGTATAAAAGTGTGGCATGGCCCTATTGTATGTCTAAATTCCCTTCCCCCACATTCCCCAAACTAGTCCAGTGTCTAAGTAATGAGATCACTCTTAGCAATAGGAAGTATGTTGGCATTTATTCTTTATTTCCTGTGCAACAGTTATAGCACTCGGGGGGAAATGAGGGCCTGCCAATAAAAGTTCCACCCTGGCATGAGCTGAGGTTTCTCAAATGAAGACATATGTCACAGGGAGACTCGGCAAAAGGCCTGAAGAACTTTTCAGCTCAGCATATACCCTTTTAACAAAAGGGCCCATAAATTCAACCTTTCCGATGCGACACAAATGAAATTTCAAGCCTGAAGTTTTGGTCATTTTTCCCCCAGATGATTGGAATGAATATGGGGTAGTTAAAGTTTAATATCCTATTATGTATCTCTGTTTAACTTGCGTGGCCTGTCAGGGATGCTAGCTGCCTCTCCCTGGGCTCTGTTGATATTTTTCAAGGCAGAATGATTGTTGTACCAACTGAAGGAGGGTATTTAATACAACAGTTTCACTCCAGTGTACAATTTGTGTCATTTTTGACTAAAGGGTCTGCACTAGTTTAGGTTCCAGCTAGTGTTATTATTTTCTACTAGGACACTGTAGAAAAGCTCCAAAAGAAGCCAGGTGTTGACTGTGACAACAACATCTATGTCACATCCAGCGTCTTGTGCATTGAAGCTAGTGCTAGAGCAGTTTAATCAGTATTGAGTGTTGGGGAGTAGTGAACTTGTAATTAAACAACATGTTGTAATAGTTTGATAGTAGTTTAACTAAATTCAAATCTTGGCCATGTAGCGATGTAGCTAGCTACTGGAACTACTCACTATTTTTGCACAAATGTATGAAAATATGGGTGAAGCAGGCAACATTTTCCTTTCGTTTTCGGCATCAGACCCGCATAATTCTCACTTGAAACATTGTTTTTGTGTTTGATAGGATGAATTACACATTCTGTTAAAGAGAGACTGAACGCTCTGATTCCGCATGTGTTTCTCTGTTGCTCATTAGGAAAAATTTAATTTCAGTCTTTGGGGTGTGGCAGTTACTGATGTTTGTCCCCCATGAGACACCACAGGAACAAAGCCAGTTTCACCCCCTCAAAAAACATAACTCAAGAAATCTGTAATAAATTTGGAAGTTTTTGCCGAGGAGGTTTTGGTTACACAATTTTACATCTAGGTAAGGTGTTAGGTGCAATATTTCTCAAGTTAAAACATGCTGCGGCGTGTTGTCTTATGTAAACAAAGTCCGATCTGCTGCGCTGCTGGGAAGTCTGTCTTGCTGTCTGTGTGTTCTTTGGTAGGATTGGATAGAGCACAATCACCGCAGCTGTGTATCCCGTGTTAGTGGGCAAGTGAGCATTGTTGAAAACAAAACCTAAGCCTCAAGTAAGTCATGACGAACTTACTTTCAAAACTCAGTTTTATACGAGACTGACTTTATGACCAAAATAATCCTAGTTTCACTTTGTAGTCAGTTTTGACACTAGAATACATGTTTCTGACTCATATCGATGCCACATAGGCCGTTTTCTATCAGATAAGTAGTTTATTGCCTTCAGTTGCGCTTTAACAACTGACTACAGAGTGATCTGTTCTTGCAATTTGCATTCTATGACATTTCGATGCCATTTCAGATTTAGATATAACAATTTGTCACAAAGTACTGTAGTCTGGAACTACTTTTTCAAAGTAAACGGTAACATTTTTCTTAAGGATAGCTTTAGTGTAGCTCAACTTCCTCCAGTGCGAAGTAATTGATAGCTTGGTAAACTATATTTTCAGAGGAGCTTCCCCAATTACTGATTATTGATTAACATGCTCCTGCCTCTCTTCCATGACCATGATTACCATGATAATGTGCTGAATTCACTGCACATTTTCCACATCTGTGACACATACTGAAATGACAAGCATGAACGTCTAATTGATTGGATTAATTGCTAAGTGGTGATTCATAATTGGATTTGACTTGTTTAAATACCCAGGGTAATTGTAATGAAATACACATTACATAAGCGCTTAGGAAAAAGGTGTCCAGCCTTTGTCTGCTACTCCCAGTTCCAGATACACCTGCAATGCTAAATCATAAGCGCCTCACTAGATACCGCCAGGCTGGAAATGTTTTGTGCTGTTTTTGCAATTTCTCAATATGGATTTATATCTTTTGCTTTGGGAAAGGTTGTAATATTTCACGGCTTACAGAGAGAAGTGCGAGTATAGTACGCACACAGGAATGGGGAGGGAGAAGACGATTTGAAGGGAAGGTTAAAATACGGTATCAGCATATATTGTAATTTCATTTTGATAAGGCCATGCTTAAAAACAGGGATGGTTCATCCACAGGAAAGACTTGTGGTTTTATTTTACATATCCCTAGCTCTGGGATGCTCCCCGACAATCATTAGTGCATCCCACAACAGGGGATATCTGCAAATTACAACAGGTGCAGCGCTCCCACTCCCACAATGCACCAAGAGCCTTGAGAACACAAACCTCTCTGCAGTTACTTCCTGAAATGCAGTGTGTGTGTGTGTGTGTGTGTGTGTGTGTGTGTGTGTGTGTGTGTGTGTGTGTGTGTGTGTGTGTGCGTGCGTGCGTGCGTGCGTGCGTGCGTGCGTGCGTGTGTGTTTTATTCTCTGCCTTGTCAGAATTTCCTTTCAAACCCATCTGATCAGGTCGAGTCTCATCACGCTGTCACCCCAGCTCTCTTTTCATTAGTCTAGCGCTCTCCGTTCGCCTAGCCAAGCAGAAGAACTCAAACACATGCGCAAATTAAATCGACATCCAAACTCACTGCGATATACAAAGCAATTTAAATGATATTCATTAGAGCGATGACAAGTCCTGATGAGCCTTTCAGGAGGAGAGCACTCCTTCATCTTTTTTGCCGACTCTGTTTCATGGCCACTGAGGCGTGACGGCCGTCACTGCACCTTCACTTAAAAAAAAAAAAATACCCACAATGCAGAGAGGTTCCTTGCTTCTGCACACACCTACCACTCCTCTCTCTCCTCCCTTGTCCACTCTGTCTTTTTAAAACAGAGGGAGCCTATCCACGGTTTACAAAACTGACCCCATTTAGAAGGTGCATTCTTCACCTCTACTTCCACTCAGTCTAGTATATTTTCTATCGTGTTTTTTTTTTTGGTCATTATTGAGATTCTATTTATGTCCGTGGCAATTAACTGCTGTCAGCTGTTCTAATGTATAAAAACGCCAAGATGTATTTTTTTCTCTTCTTCTTCTCATTCGGACATGAGCCAATTAATTCAGGCTTTTCACGCAGCCCTTAATTAACCCCTTCAGGACTGAAATTATGTCTAATGCCAGTGATTGAGGCCAAGCTTGAAATTACCCAGCCCAGGCAGCACCACAGCACTGGGAAAGACTGCTGTGGGAAAGATGGGCTGATTACTGCTGTCCTTTGTTCGGTCTATATGCATACATTAAATCCCATCCTCCATTAGCATTTGATTGTGGAAAAACAGAGCCAGTTATATCATACAATGTCTAGCATATGTAATGTGTTTCTACATGATTCCAAGCCTGTGAGCCTTTCCGAGATTGCTCGCCCTTTGTTCCGTGATAGCTTCAGCACTGCAGACATTGGGTCTGATGCTGTAATCAATTTGTGCGACCAGACGTGGGCTGGACGTGTGTTAATTAAGGTGCTTGTGGGAGGAAATAATTTAAGCGTGATAACGAGCTTTAAGAGGACTGGTGAGCGGATGTCATCCCAAGAGCTCAGCCATAGAGAGGATCTCAGATTGGGGCAGGATCACCCCTCTCCCCCCCCCCACCCACCCCACCCACCATGTTTAATCCCTAAAGTCACATAGCCATCTCATGGGACACACATGATATCACTAAACCTACCCATCATCAAAACAGATCACAGAATTCAAATTTGATCTTAGTCCCTTTGATATTACCATACCAATGCAATCTCATTGATATATTACAGTGCATTTACATTCATGATCACTCAAAGCAACACATTGAATTAAATGTTTTATTAAAACGTGGATAAATGCGCAATTTCTTGTTTCTGTTATTTGGGAGTAATCGGAAATGTGTTGCAATGTTGTCAAACACATGTAATCCTAGCACATACAACTATCTCACTGTCTCTTGGTTCATTTCAAATATTGATGGAACTAAATATGTACACCTAGGAGCAAATTCTTATGAATATCCGACAGATCATCTAGTGTCATTTCTGTTGCTGAGGCAACAGTATTAAGATCCCAATGCACCACAATATGTGTTAAAACAGTCCTCTTTGTGTTATTGGCACAATCATAATGAAGATTGAGACACCCCCGGGGCATATATCTGCTATAAAAAATGACACTTCATATAGAGTGGGGTCATGGATTTGAACCAATGATACCGTTTTTTTCTATTAGTACCTTAGTAGGAGGGAGGGCAGGGTGATGCTTGACCTTGTGTACTGGTGTAGCCCTGAACATCCTCCAGAGTAGGAGATAGTGATGGACATCGCTCCAGGGGGTGGGATGGGGGCTGGGGGGTCATTTTAAATGGTGCTAAGCACTTTCCCTCATCACCTAACTTCGGCTGTCTGACCCCTGACCTGGGAAGATATTTCCACATCGGAGGCTGAGCGGGGGGACAGCTTCCTCACATTTGTCAATGGGAGAAAAAAGCTTGGGAGAACTGAACCCGCCCTTTGTGATCACTGAGACGGATAGGAACGAGAGCCACTTACAGATCCGTCTCACTGATAAACTGATCCGTCCTCCTTTCTTAACAGCGTCTCACTTAAAATGTTGCCACAAACCGTGCTGGTCAGCTATGTGTTATTCCTGAAATCCCAAACAACAATAGCTGCAGTAGAAAGAGTAGGGCCTATAGTAAACTATGATCAGCAACAACAGCAACAGCAGAAACAACAGCGATTAACAATAAAAACAACAGGCATCATGTGGTCATTCTTATAGTTCTCGTGACGCCATAACAGGCTGTGGCTGCAGGGCGTTTGCAGGTTCGTTGTGTAAGAAGGAGACACATGAAGACGCAACACGAATGTAAGCAGTGTAGACGTGAGGTACCAGACAGCGTCACATCTTATCTGATGAAAGCTAGGAGCAACAAGCCAAGCACACGTTCAATACTGTTTCTATAGGCTAGGGCCAGATATCATCCTTCTGGAACTGAAAATATTCTATTTAGTAAGGGATAAAGTTTGAACTCAGCCACCAATATTGTCTTACAACACTTCAGGGGGGGGGGAAAGAAAGCGTTTGAAGGTTCAAAGATGCGATTCTGTTAACTCTGTTGACTGGCGATGCGTTTCCTAGAACATGAAAAGATCTAAAGGCTGGCCTGGGAACAGATAACAGACATCAGTTCAGTTAGAGCTCTTCTGTTCCCTACCATCGGTAGGGTGGCAGCCTGCAGCCATTAGCTGACCTTTGTGAAGAGGTTCACAGGGGTGAGTGACAGGTCAGCAGAGCCAGGCCCATGTTTGTGTAACTAGACAGGAGGACTGTGGGAGAACACTGCTTGACCCTTCAGTGACAATGTGAAAGGGATAGTCTTGCTTGAGAGGGTTTTAACCTCTCCAGGTCTATTACAGTGGATTACAGTGGATAACGGACAAGGAACAGCAATGTGTTGCAAAACTATGCCTACATCAGATTGTGTTGTTTTTGGTAGCACTTTCTGTGAGGCATACACAGATAATGCCTTAATACACTTATAGCACCTTATAATAGCCTACTCGGGGCGGTAGGTAGCACAGCGGCTAAGCGGCTGAGCTGGACGTTTTACAGAAAGGTGGCCTGTTTCAATTCCCGGGCCAGGTGCTAGAAAAATAAGGGGGAATTGGTCTAGCAACTGGAGGGCTACAATGTTCACATCCTAAAGACATTCCCCTACAGTTGGGCCGTTGAGCAAGGCCCCTAACCCCACAACTTGCTTTTCATCCAGTGGTGCTGCCCTGTAGCTTGACCCTACGCTCATCTCAACTGTATACCGTGATGTGTGCTGTCTTGAGAATGGAGCAGGAGACATATTTCCGTTGTTGGCTACATTATGGACAATAAAGTTATATTCTATTCTATTCTACATGATGTGCTAGTGACGTGTCAATTTTACTTCCGTATTCCTTGTTTTGTAGGCTAAGAATGAGCCTCAAATTTGCATCGTCAAAGTCTAGAACTACACACATGAATTACACATTTTTGACAGCTCACCGGTCTACAAACAAAATATTTTTTTGCGTAAAAAAAAGTAATGGGAGGTAATGTTCAGCAAAAAACAATCAGCGTAATCTAATATAAAACACATCAAACGGCCTGTAACTGATGGGCTCTTACCGTCCTGTAAGTCCTCAGCTTGAGCAGGCACGCTCTGGCATGCTGTCAAAGTAGTAGGTCAGGAGATGTAGTCCAAACTAGACTTCTCTAACTTTCAGCTATGTGTCTTACTTGTTGATCGTCTAATATTTTGAGAAAAGGCATCGGGTATGATTAAGTCAATATACTATTACATGTATAATTCTATATATATAGTATATATCTTAAATTACCTTGTTTTTGTGAATTTGTTTATATAATCTTGAAGTCTAGTCAAGCGGTTATGGGACATGACCCGGAAGTATGACATACTTTGAACACGTCACTTTCGTAGATTATGCTCACTTTAGATGTGGTAATTGCTCATCCCTTTTACCATTGTGTGATATGGCAGTGCCAACACAATATACACCACTGGTTAGGATTATGATACCATTTAATTCATATCTGTATTATCAGAAATAATGCAAACTTACCTTCGGGTATCTTCCCAGCTTACTGGTAGACGGCATGGTTTGGGTTGTCTTTTTCTGGTGTTTATCATGGTTATAGTACAAAAGTGTCACAAACGTAGTAAATAACTAGAAAAGTGCCTTTCCTGAAGAAAATGTGGTTCCCTTTCTAGCTTGTGAAGGATCTATTGATTGATAGGATAGAATAGCCTGAACTCATTTATAATAATTTATGCAGTTATAGTTGATAAACATTTAAAATAATTTAAAGTTAGGATAGCCTGAACATGTGAAAGTTGGTTTGGTTTGGTTTCTCTAACATGAATGGTTCAATACTGTTGGTGGGTTATTTTATGATAATTTATGCACATTCATATAGTTATAGTTGATAACAGTTTTTAAGAATTTGAAGTTAGGTTAGTCTGAACTTTTTAAAGTTGGTCTTATAGCTTAATTGGCCAAGGAACAGGGCCATTTTGAATGCTGTAGCTACCTCTGTATTCCTATGGTTCTCATTCAAACCTATGTTAATTTAGGACAATTTCAAATGGTTATAGTTCAAAAATAATCTATAGTATCAAAAAGCTTTTGACAAGCAACCTAAGTACGGTCAGTGTGAACATCTCAAAGTTGGTTTGGAATTGATAGAGTTCAAGTGTATTGGCTTTTCATTGTACTTGAAATGCATTAGAGATGATAAAATAATGTGTCATAGTTAAAAAAGTTTAAAAAGCTATACTTTTTTTTTTCTTCAAGGAATCTAAGGTGCGAGAGTCTACACATGTGGAAGATTGTTTCATGTTGATCGCTTCAATCGATTAATGGTCAGAATGCGTGGAAGAAATAGAACAATAATAAGACTATAAGAAATCTAAAGTTGTGATTTGCCTTCAGCAAGCACACTTAATGAGTACTGTCTTGCATTTACCCAGGTTAGCAGCACTAGGTAGCTAACATACACGTATGTGGAAAAGCTAGGCACCCCTCGACACTTACTTAGCTAGCTAGCTAGCTAACTGATGCTAACCAGCTGAGCAAGCTTACTAGCTTGCTAACCTAGTCAAATGAATGCAATAGGTACATTGCTGAAATAAGCCTGGCAAGCGAACGTACTGCATTTCCATCAAACTTCATTAGACAGCAGTTCTCTGCACCAGGAAACAACTCAACCAGAGCTGTTCCTTCCGGTTCCAGTGGCCATCATAAACCCTTCCACCCTTCCAGGTAGATGGGTAAGTAAAGAGCATGACCAGTGTCATGAGGACAGTACCGTGGCTACGATATGACAGCAGTAGAAATGCATCATTTCAGTGTGTCCCTGGGGTCTCCATTTCATCATGTTTCAAAGACATGCTGGAATGATGTTGTTACCAAGGCAAATTCAAATGGATTAATAGATAGCCTTTGCAAATACTGAACATTTTCAGCCATGTTCCTGTTCTGTGAAGACAGTATGCCAAACAATACTATCATTTGCCACTTTGTCTGACTGTTTGCTTGTGTGTGTGTGTGTGCACTGCAGGTGCTTATAACTGTAGGCCTAAGTGCATGCCATTCTATGTAGGTCTATATGTGGCATGTAGGCGTATTCAGTCCTGAGGGCCATTTCTGTCTTATCTAGGGTGAGGATTCGTGGTGTAATATGGCATTGCTGCTGCAAATCTTTATGGTCTTTGTTGTTACATAGAGGTTATGTTTGTCCCCTGTTCTGCAATAAAGAACACAGGTGTCATTATTCTATCGAATCCACACACACACATAGCATATGTTTCTGCGTGTGTGTGTGTGATTCTTTTTTGTGGGGGTGTGAACGTGTATGTGGCGTTTAGAGGAAATTACCCCCACGCTCCTTGGCCAGAGCAGATAGTTCCCTAAGCTGCATGGCATATTGATTTCTTGTTGTGAGGAGTGCTGTTCAAGCCCCATTTAAGATTTCCATCCCGCGTGTAGCCCTGAGCACACCACAGCCCCGTAAATTAAGGAAATTGCACATTCATCACACACGTTATTTTAAGATACTTTGGTAACGTGACGGCCGGAAGATCTACGGTGGTGCATTACAAGCCGCCGCTCCACTCTTCCTCCTTTCCTCTGTCTTCCCCACTCCCTCTCTCTCTCCCTCCCTCTCTCCCTCCCTCTCTCTGCAGGCTGGGGTAACGGTCAGGTCAGCGGGACACGCCCGTGATTTAGACGCATGCCAGTATTTTTCACATTAGTATTTTTTTTGCGTTCGAGAATTTACAGGTTCCCCTTAAATTAGCATGTCTAATGGGACTGCTTCCAAGGTGAAGGTGTTGTTGGAGACGTGAATTATTAGGCATGTAAATAACACAAGTTAAAGAAGTCCCTTCGAGCTCAAAGGCCTCTCCAGACATTGTACAACATGGGGTCAACAGTGGAGAGAATAAATCCAGGCCTATTGTGTGTGTGCGTGTGTGTGTGTCTGTGTGCGTGCGATTCCACGAGCCTGCAGGGCAACATATTTCACGGCATGTGTATGTGTACTTTTGTGTGCAACCTGAACACCTGCGTTTGCATTTGCTTATCATTTGAAATCACTATAGCCTAACAGCAGGGTGACACACGTCTTAATCAGAATGATTTCCCCTCATCAACGTCTAAGGAATTACGTCTGAAAATGGGGCTTCACTACATGGAATGCTTTTGTAGTACAGTTTCGGGAACACTCAATTGTACAAATGAAATGAGGGCAGCAGTATTCAGAACCTTGAAGGCCCTAAAAGCATCCTCAGAAGAACAGTGAATTGCTAGCTGGGAAGGAGAGTCACATCGCATTTGTAGACGTGTGCATTTGTCTGTCGTAGGGCTTTGTCTGTGTTATGCAGTGTGGATCCATTGTGCAGTGTGGATCCACTGAGGGCGTATTACATTACACCTGATAAAGCTATCTGAATCTGCGGTACACCTCGCTACATTAAGGATCAAGTCTGAGCAGCTTAAAGTTGCACATCGGCTGTGCTGTACTGTACGCTCCTCCCGGGAGGATGTCAACGTCTACGTTGTGTTGGGTACAATGGCGTAGTAATGTGCAAGCGCAAGGGTACATATCCAAAACATAAGTAATATGCTAGTCTCCATAGCATATTTGAGCCAGTGCATTCCTTTCATCTAACATGGATATTTCCTTTTCATACTGTATTTGGCATAGCACTCACACCATGTAAAAAAGTAAGTTTATCCAAAATCCTGCACACATGACCATTCGTTGTTTGGATATTCATTTTAAACTGAGCACATCCACACATCTATCTGTAGAGATGAAGCCTGTCGTCTGAGGGATTGTGGAGAATACATAGTGAATAAGTGCGAGTGTGTGTGTGTGCGGCTTCTGGCTACACATTGTCTCCTGCACGCCTGTTTTGAACCTTAATAAGCCCGGCCTACTCTGCGCTCCCTGGATGTGAGAGGGGAGAGAAAATGCTTTTCTTACACTTCAATTTCACGCATATTTTCTTTGCGACTAATGAGAGCCTTAAATACGGCGCCAGACGTCAGGCACGGCTGTGAAGGCTGACATTTTCACATACAGCGGCACCTTGTCACCACGGATGAAGTCCCTCTACCTGGCTGCTGAAGGGTGTGTGTGTGTGTGTGTGTGTGTGTGTGTGTGTGTGTGTGTGTGTGTGTGTGTGTGTGTGTGTGTGTGTGTGTGTGTGTGTGTGTGTGTGTGTGTGTGTGTGGATGTTGGTCTATAACTGTGTGTAGGAGTTTATCTGTGAGGTGGTTTTGGTGACAGGACCTGAAGCAAAACATATTCAGCAGCTCAAAGAAGAGAACAGACCAGAAGGACAAAAGAGAAACAGTCGAGAAACAATCCTCCATCCCTCCTTCCCTACCTCCTCTATTGTGTGCGAATGTCCTGATTCACGGAGAGGCAACGGGCCCAGTGTCTGTAACCAACTAACTAACTAACTGTACTGATAGACTGCATTTAATTGTTGTTGCTTATAGAATAGGACTGAGCTCATCATTGCTGCATTGTTGTCATCCTCCATGAGGCCTTAACAACGGTCTCCCCTCTTTTGTTGTTGTTGTTGCTCTACTGTACACACAAAATGGAAGTCTGGGTTAATTACAGAGCAGGGAATAAAATGGTGAAGATGAGACAGCTAGTGCCAGGGTTTATGCAATTATCTTCTACATCCAGTCAACGAGATGGAGGGGGAAGGGCATATCACACAGCTAGGAGTTACCTGTTGTTCAGTATTCAATATGTGGTTTCTACTTCCCTTTTCCCTATGTAGACCAGCACATTCAAATGGAGAGGAATGTATGACTGACACACACACTTGATGGTTATACTGGTGCCACCACTATAGTGTTTGGGTGGTGTCTGTCTCTGAGGCTCCCCATAGTGGCCCCTGATATGGCCCATAGGCTATTCCCGCTCCAGGCAGAGCTTTGTGGAAACAGACAGGATGATGGTGTGACAGCTTTCATCTTCTGCAGGGCCCTGCCACTCACTGTAAACTCGTCCAGAACTCATCACCGCCAGAAACAATTTCATTTTAATGTGCTCATTAGAAAAGGCACAGCACCTACATAATCGTGAGCCACGACACACAGTGTTATTGCAAAAAACTGTTTCCTTTAATGCTGCAGTAGAAAAAAAAGGTTATATGAAGTCATATAATGGGTGCTTCATTGTCAACAACAACGACAAAAAACACGGCACAGAATGCATAACAGTGTCTGTGCTGTTCACATGCCAATATTTTACACCTAAGATTTCTGTACACTGGCAGCTGTCAGTTACTTTAGCAAATGAACTGCCAAAAATGTAGCAGAACTGTCAATCAGAGGTGAGGTAACCATGGTTACCTTTCATATCCCAAAAAGATAAAGCTGCAGTGCGGAATTGTGGGAGAGTAATTAGACAGAAAAAAAGAAAATACTAATCCAAAGGCATCCTACGATATGAACCAACAACCAAGAGTGCTTATAAATAAGAGGTTACATGTGGAATTCTTCCTTACTTCATAAAGTAACATCTTTTGTACAACCTTTATATTTTAATGTTCAAATACCGGCACATGTACTGTCTTGTACTAGAGGTTCAACCCTTTGAGCACGAGGTGGAAATAAAAGAGTTCTGGGTAATTTTGTTCCTCTTATTTTCATATCATTTGATTAAATAACATGTTTATAAAACTATTGTGCAAAACAATTTCATTAATGTCTTCATATATTGTGCACCAGTAGATAGTCATACTCCTCTTAAATTAAAAATATAAAAATGATGCATAATTTAGACAGGAATTAGTATATATGTTTTTATATACATTTTTACACAGACCTGAATTCATAGTGGCCCCTGATTAAACAAAGTAAATGACTTCAGATTTAGATTTTGCATCACATACAATGCGTCTTTAGAGATTGGTTGTTGGACAGGGACATATAGTACTTTCATTGTGCAGCTTACAAACTACACAATAGCTTGGTCAATTCCAATCTAAAATATTTTGCTTTTTGGATCATTCGGGGTTTTGGATCATTCGGGTAGAAGTGCTTGGCCGTACTCAGAGGGTTAAATTTCAGATGCTGACACCAGCACATAAAGGTCACATTAACAAAAGGAGAGCGAAAGAGAGAGAAAAAAGAAAAGTGCACCAGATTTAGTTACCAAATGTTTAACTAAACTGTTTAATTTATGCATGCAGCTTATCGCATCTCAATGATGCCAAAATATAAAGAAATCAAATCCAATTTACACAACTTTCAAATACATACCACTTCATTTTAAAATATTGTTTAACCTTCATATGTTTCATCAGTGACAACAGCAAAAAGGAGAGCATAAACAAACAAAAGCTTCTTGGGCCAGAGTGAGTCTACCTTAAAGATAATCAGAAACCATGTGCCGAAACTAAACAGTAGTTCTATGGCATCTTTGTGCAGTTTCATCACTTAATAGTTTTAGTCCTTTTTTGAAAGAAATGTCTGTGAAAGGCTAAAGATAGACCAAGAGAGAACGTGAGAGAGAGTGTAGCATGTCCACAGCTTAGTGCTACTGTTTCTCTAGCTCACACACATACATAAGGTGGTCCTCTGGGGATTTCCCATGGGTCTTGCTCAGGTGGAGCTTGACCGCGTGCTTGCTTGCAAAAGTCCGGTTGCAGAGCTTGCACTGATACGAGGTGCTGCTACCGTCCTCGTCGGGGGAGGGAGACGGGGAGTGGGCGTGAGAGTTGGAGTGGTTGGAGAGCAGTTTTTCGGACAGGCTTTTGGTGTGACGTGAAATCTGGCTGACAAGCTGTTCTCCAGACAGTTTGGCAAGGTCTCTGAGTCTGAAGCCCAGGTGAGACTCCAAGTGGCTGACGTAGGTGGAGGGGGAACGAATCTGAGAAGCACAGTCGCAGCAGAAGAACACTGGATGGCCTGAGTCCAGGTTTTTTAAGAACTTCGTCCCTCCGGTTCTCCTCAGCTGGTACTTGACGTTGGCCAGCCAGTGGCTGATGGTCGTCATGGAGAGGCCTGTGAAACGGGAGATGTGCATCCTCTCCTGGGGGCTCAGGTCTGACATCACGTACTTCCCATCGCCAGTCTGCCGGAGGCTGGCAGCGAACTGGGCCTGTAGGATGTGCAGGTGCTGGGGGTTCCAGTTGGACTGCCGGCCCTTGCGTTTCTGGGCTGGAGAGATCTCCTCTAGCTCCTCTTGAGTGGAACCCTCGATGTCAGACCTTTCCGACAGGCTGGTGGGCGTGGAGGACTTGGAGGCTTGACTCTCTGTCAGGTTTCTCAGCATGTCTGATATGTCAGACAGGGCGTTCTCACGCAGCGGGGAGTTGGACATGAATGAAGCCACAGCAGACGAGGCCTTGGCCATGGTGGCTGTGGAGGAGGGGGAGACAGAGGAGGGTGTTGATGTGGATGACGACAGGGCAGCTGAACCCAGGGAGCTACTCTTTTCATTCTTGCCTTTGGTCAGGTCTATTGGCTGGTCGTTGTTGACGTGGTAGAAGTAGCGGTCCAAGTGCTCGTTGTTTTTTTTGGTATGAGCTGGGGTGGAAGCGGCGACCGCGGCCTTCTCTGCCAGGCTGTTGCTCATCTTGAAGAGCATGCTCATGGGGTCCAGGGACGGCAGAGCAGGCTTGGCTGCCTTACCCAGGTGGACGTTCATCACGGACTGAAGCGCACTTAGAGGATTGACGAAGGGCTGCTCTGGCGGGTGCTCTGTAATAATGGCTGTGCTACCACACAAGGCAGAGATGGGGGATTTGACAGCCGACTCCATTCCATTCTCCAGCGACTCCTTCATATTGGTGTCACCGTTACAGTCTTTGTGGCTGCCTCCTCCGATGCTCTCTGGGGTTTTAGACCCTCTCCTCTCTTTAGGGGACTCCCCTCTGGCTGACTCCCCGGCCTCGCTGCTGCAGGGGGAGGGTGTGGTTCGTCTCAGTGGGGACGCCCTTACATTCGGCTCCCGCATCTTCTCCTCCACCTTGGCTACTTTCTCAGTCACCTTCTTCACCAGCTCCTCCATGGCGTGGAAGTTGTTTTTGGGGAGAGGAGAGGTCTGACGGCTGGGCGGGGAGATCAGAGGTTGGTTTTTGGCGTTTTGGGACAGGATCTCTCCTCCGGGGAACATGTACTTCAGAGCTGAGCTCTTCCCTGAGTTGGCCAGTGAAAGCTTCATGATGTTTGGGAGCTGGTATGCAGCATGGATGCTGGGGTAGCCTCCCCAGCTGGGAGCACCGTTCTGTGCTTTGTTGATGGCTGATGTCACTGTGTTCTCCAAGGACTTGAGGATGTCAAACCCTCCCTTAGGGCTCTCCTCCAGATCCTCCTCTGTTAAGTAAGAGTATTTGGAGGAGATATCGAATTTCTCCTCTGTCTCGTCATCTCCAGTCTTCTTGTCTTTGCTGCTGTTAGTGGTTTCCTTCATACATTCCTCTTCCTTCTCCTCCTTCTTAATCTCCACAGCCATGGCAGGGGAAATACTAGAGGGAGGAGGTATGGGTGGAGGGGGTGGGGAGAATGCTGTGGCAGCCAGTGGCACAGACTGGAATTTCTCCTCACCGGCAGAGATGGTGGGGACGGGCGGTGGGGGAGACTCCATGATGGGCTTGCCTTTCTTAATGGCAGAGTTTGTGACCTTGATGAAGTGACCGGTCACCATCATATGTGCTGTAAGCTCCTGAAGTGTATCGTGGGAGCTGCCACATTCCATGCATTTCAGGATCTGGGACTTCCTGGACTCGAACTGCCATGCATAGCTGGCTCCATTCTGGTGGCCGTAACGGTTGTTTGGGGTGATGTAGGGGTTGGATGCCTTCTGTAGGGGGTCATTATGGTCATTTAGGGAGTGTTTGGGGATGCCCCCGTTGGAGTCTGGGGAGCTGGGGATGTCGAGCTCGATGGGGGCTCTCTTCCGGGCGGAGGAGATGATCTTGGCCGCCACAGGAGTCACTGGCTCCTTCAGAGGCACTTTCTGGTAGTGTTTTGTCTTAATCATGTGGACACTGAGGTCCTGCAGAGACTCAAAGGAATGTCCACAGTACATACACTTCAGGACCTTCTGAGCATCTTCTTTCCCTTCCATCTCCAGGAGGGATCGCTTGCGTGGCTTGGACCAGCGCTTGGTGCCGTCGCTGTCTGTCTCGTGGTTGTCATCGCGGTAGTGGCCTGTCTCATTCATGTGTACAGTCAGCCCCACCAGCGTGTCGTAGGCCGCACTACAGTCCTTGCAGCGGAACTTACTGGCACCTGTGAAGATGGAGCCGTAGAGCTTTGTGCTCTGACGGTAGAGCTGCACGGTGCTGAATAGGTTGTTTTGCTCCGCTGCTGGGTGGATGAGCCGGTTCTGGTTCTGAGAGACCTGCTGGAGGGTCTTGGCCACGGCGGACTGGTGCCAGTCGTAACCATTGCCATTGCTGCCACAACTGCTGCTACTGCTACTGCTGCTGCTGCTGTGGCTACGTGGAGGTTTTTCCACCGCTGGCGGCTGGGTGAGGTTGAAGTTCAGAGACGACCAGTAAGAGTTGGTCAGAAAGCTGGTGTAGATGGCCTTCATCTGCTCCAGGCTGTCTGGCCCAGTGGTGGCACCGTCCTCCATGGCTGTAGCTGTGGTGGTGGCCATCATGACAGAGGAAGATGGCGACAAGGACGTTAGGGGCACCTTCGCGACCTCCTCCTCATTTTTGAGAGAGGCACTCTCAAAGTCTGACATGCGGTCACTGGACTCACTCAGGTGAGACTCATTGTCCAACTCATGGCCGGAGAAGTCGGCCACCGGGGAGTTGTGGACACCAGGCCGGTCATTGAAAAGGAAGTCCTTGTCTTGGCACATGTACTTGACCGCAGGCTCCTCCTCCCCGGCAGAGTCCTCCCCCTCCAGGTCCTCATCGAGCAGGGCAGCCTCCTTCTCATCCTCAGGGGCATACGCTGAGGGAACAGAGAGAGAAACAGAGAGAGGATTGTTATTACCACAGTACCACCATGTCTAATGATGAAGATCTCCAATTTGACATTCTTGCGATTCCTTGCAAATCAGACAGCTGATAGAAATACAAAGCCCTAGAATGTTCTTCCCATATCAGAAAAACAAAGCAATCACAGACGAGACTACTTCATATCATAAACTGTTGCTGTAATTCCATTTCAACTTCCTCGTTGCATTTACATTGTTTTCCAAATGGAATAAAGTTCCTCCCTCCCTCCCTCCCACCCCCTTTGTGCTTTACTGCAGAGAATGAGAAAAACAGAGAGAGAGAAGAGGGAGAGGCAATGCCTCTTCAAACACAACTTGCCACCTTATTCTTCTCAAGGGGCAACAGCTTGAAATTAAAACTAAATTTGAAATTAATGAAGCACATTCTGGAGGTGGCATTCGTTTCTGAAGTAATAAATTACTTGTATCAACCTCCGAGACAGCAGTTCCTGTCTGTCAATTAATATGTCTTACGCTTCTTCTTCAGCCTCTAATGCATTTCTTAACAGACACGCTCACCATTTAAATTAAGCATGCATTTTCACTCATTACACGGCACAGGCTCGCCCTATTCGTAAATAAAAATGACTGTATGTACGTTTCCAACGACAAATCTCTCAGAACAAAACACATTTACTTCAATTACAAAAGATGAGAAAGTTGAGTTATTATTTACAGTTTAGCCTGGAGAGTATGCTTTCAATTTATATTCAAATCCCTCCTGTTTAAAACAATCAAATGTGAATTGCGGTGGGGTGGAAACGTACAAATAAAAAGCACTTTCTATCATTGTGCAGACACATACGCACATCTATTATTTTGTGATGGAGGCTGTCGGAAAATAGTGGGCTGGAAGACCAGCAGAGATGATAGACAGGACATTGGGCTAATTCTGTACATTCCTGACCGTTCCTGATTCCTAGTAGTTCGTCATACATTGTCCAGGTATGTAAAACTAAGGACAAGAATGACACTGACTATGGTGTGTCGCTGCAAACGTTCTATCACCATCAACAACTCCTAAAGGTCACTTGAATATATCTCAACAGTCAGAACATTGTCTATAAGAAACCTATATATCCGCTTTAATACGGGACACTATAACGCTATAGCAAAAAAAAAGTCGCAGTCACTTATACATACAGTATTCATATGTGTATTTTTACATTTATTTTTACAAATGACTATCCAACGTTGCAAAGACAACCTATATCTTCTACTGTCCTTCCTATATTCATTCTGATAAAAAGTCAAGTTAGAAAAGTTAAAAGAACGGAAAGTATTTGCCGAAACTTATGAGCTTCGCGGGAAAGCCACAGCCTCTTCAAAAGGTACAGTTATATCTGGTGACATTGGGTAGCTATCTCCAGAACCGGGTAGCTACCTCCAGAACCTTCCAGCCATGTCACACAACACGCTCCAGCAGTGTTACTGCTGACTTCTATCTCGGCGCGGTACTGAAGGTGTGAGCACTGCATCAGCCCAGACACAGGGAGAAATCTCTGTCATTGTCAAGGGGCTCATTTTGTTGCCTTTGGCAGTGTGATGCCGCGGGATAAACAGATGCACTGAAACACGCAGCGGCTCCCAGTCGTTGCGCTGCAGTAAAAACGCTGTGCCTCCAGGCCGTCTGCAGCCTTTCAACTGAACAAGCAGGCTGCTTAATGTTCAATCTCACACATCAGCATGCAGCAAGTTGGAATCGGTTACCTTATGTGTACTAGCGTCCTCGGATGTATACAACATTATGCATTGTCTAACAACACCCGAATGAGAAGGAAACGTATTCCTACAGCCAATTATTTTGGTAGCATGTCTAATTCAAATGTTACTACATTCCGGAAGAATGTATACACTTAAATCTCAGGGATTACAAGATTATTGTATCCGGAGTAGACAATATACACTTTTACATGTAGATGCATCATCCTCTATAACGGACATCTGCCATTTTGTGAACAGATGCAGCAATGCTCAGAAAAGCACAATTGGAATACGGAGCAACAAAAGATGGGATATTTTAACATGTAATCCAATACCACACACAACTCAACAACCCTCAGCAACCCTGATCATGCAATGCGCGCGCGCGCGCGCACGCACGCACGCACGCACGCACGCACACAGCCATCTGTTCTGAATCAGCCAAAACGACAGCTGTTTAAGAGAACAATGCCTTTGCTCAGGAAGCAGTCAGAACAGCACTCACATCGAGGCCAGACACCCATGTGAAATCTCCTTCCTCAAAACACAACCCAGACATAAAGCTGTTAAATGTAATTAAAACACACACGGAGAAAGGAAGGCATGGGGGAGGGTCATTTTAACACCAAAGCCAATAAATCTGCAGCGAAACCTTTGCTACCGCACTAAATATAAATGTGTAGTTCACTGAAAATATCATTACAACACTGATTTGAATGTAATTCAAATGTGCAACTGAAAGTACAGCGAGAGGCAAAAATAATATGCCTCTCTCTGTGCCAATGCCAAGTCATTTTTCTACTGAACCTCCTGCCTCCCTCTCAAGTGTGAACTAACCAGCCGAAACACTAACCTTGACCTGAACTTGACAGAACAAAAAACAATATTGTGTGTGTGTGTGTGTGTGTGTGTGTGTGTGTGTGTGTGTGTGTGTGTGTGTGTGTGTGTGTGTGTGTGTGTGTGTGTGTGTGTGCCTGAGAAGACAATGAAAGAGATACTGAACGAGAAAGGGAGGCGATTTTGTGAATGATTCCTTTATTTTGTATTAGTCTACGTGTGTCTCGCATTAAAGTAACATGGAGACGGAATGTAACGCAACACACACAGCGTACAACTACTACTTAAACATCAGCTTTTAGCCTAAGGCACAGAGAGTAGAGAGAGTGCGAGAAAGACAGGAATAGACGTGGAGGTAGGAGGGAAGACAGGCAAAGAGGAAGGAGGGAGGTCTTGGAAAGCCCTTAAACCTGAGGCCACACAGAGCGCATCTCACAGGCCTCTGGATCGGCGCCAGGCCACAAGGCCCCTAAAGTGGCCGTGGATGTGTGTTCCAATATTGAGCTTTCAGCCCTGGTGCAGGCAGAGCCAAAACACTCTGACACGCAGGTGCTCTTTTAATTAGAGAACAGGATGGGTGGAAAAGACGGGAGAGCGAGTGAAAATAACCTCTGAATTAATTGGCAGCAGAGAGGAAGAGAGTTTGATCTCATTTGCAGTGGGATATTAAGAGAGAAGACCCATTGAGAATGGCTCTTTGAAATGGGGGGGTGAGATGTGTGCTTTTGGGATTGGGACCTCGGGAACGCAGAACGATTAGTTTACTTCTCAAAGTAACACATTTATCTGTATCAAATGATTCCATATCCAAACAGCCCAGCTCTGAGCCCCCAAATGCATTTCCATTATATGTCATGTCCATCTGACATCGTGTCAGATCAAATGTCAACTAATGCACTGTATATCATTTAGGGATATTTAAGGGAAAATGATCAATTAAATCACTTTTTTGCAGTCTTCTAATTCTTGCCTACCAGTTGATACATTCAGTCAGTTGCTGTTATAACCGAGTAGAAAATTATTCTGAAAAAGTTATTTTCCATAAATGGTCAATTCTGGTTGACATGATTGTATACAAGTCAATACAAACACTAAGGGTTGATTTTAGTCAAGAATGATGCTGTTAGGACTACAGTCCATCATCATTACATAATCACTTCACAGGCAAATCATCCACACGGCCACTCTATTACAGCATGTTTACAGAACTGTTTAGGAGTGAAACTGTGGAATGTATGACACACACTGTGTGTGTGTGTGAGTGTGTGTCTCTGGTGTGTGTGTGTGTGGGGGGGGGGGGGGTGGTCTGTAGTCACATGCCTTCATCAGTTTCACAGTTTTGGTTTCAGACAGACCACGGGGACACATTTCATCAGACGAGAGAGACTTTCCTAGCCGTCTCTCTCCGGGGGCTGTGTCACGGGAGCATGTTTTTTAAAGCAGGAATGAATCATCACGGTAGATAATCAAATGTCCCCGGAGTTAATGTACTTTGCCTGGTCAGAACAGAGAAGAGGAGCAAAAACCTGCAGGACCATGAACACCTTTCTGTGTCGAGGTGAAGGTGGAAAGGGAAAGAAGTGCTAGTTGGTTGCTAATGAAAGATGCTAAATATAGCACCAAACCCCACCTTCATAATGGGAGGTAGCTAGCGCCAATACAGCAGTAGGCCTATCTGCTAAATTATATCATTGGAAAGATATCATTTAGCTTAAGGCAGTGTCAGCCTTAAACTGACACTGCCAGTGTGGTAGTGGAGAATATGAGATAGCACCAGACCCTGTCTCTGTCCCTCCCCTCTCCTCCCCTCAGATCCCCTCTGATGAGATCCCATACCTCCCCTTTTTCCTCTCCCTCGCCACTCGCCGCTACCATGACCCGCGTTAATGAAGTTAATTGAATCTGAGATCAATAATGCTTAATTATTGCGATTTGACATGCACAGACAAATTGGTTGGGCGGCTGTGTGTGTTCTAATCTAGTGTGTGCATTCTAGTGTGTGTGTGTGTGTGTGTGTGTGTGTGTGTGTGTGTGTGTGTGTGTGTGTGTGTGTGTGTGTGTGTGTGTGTGTGTGTGTGTGTGTGTGTGTGTGTGTGTGTGTGTGTGTGTGTGTGTGTGTGTGTGTGTGTGTGTGTGTGTGTGGCAGGGAGGTGGGTAAGGGGCCATTTCTGGCCGGAGCGAGGGATTGAAGTGAGGGAGAATGGAGGCGAGGGATCGCCGAGGCGTGCCATCGATCGTAGAGAGACGCCCCATCGACCCAGAAGCCTGACGAATGGAGCCAGGTCTCCAAGGCTACAAGTAAACGCTGCCTCCGAAAGGAAAGGCTACTTTAACCAGCCTCCCTACCCCGTCCAGCCATCTCTGTACAGCCCAAGACCACCAGGACCTATTGAGATGGATTCAAATAGCAATGTAGCTGAGAGAGAGCGAGAGAGAGAGAGAGAGAGAGAGAGAGAGAGAGAGAGAGAGAGAGAGAGAGAGAGTATATAGACATAATATGACTTTGAAATGTCTTTATTCTTTTGGAACTTTTGTGAGCGTAATGTGGACTGTTCATTTTGTAGTGTTAATTTCACTTTTTTTTTTTTTATGATCTATTTCACTTGCTTTGGCAATGTTATAAAAATGTTTCTCATGCCAATAAAGCCCCTTAAATTGAAATTGAGAGAGAGAGAGAATGCAAAGGAATCGGTGACATGAGGAAACATATCAAAAGCACCGGAAAAGGCCCAAGGTACTATGTCGAGTATTTGCATATGCATTGTGCTGGCGGGCCGGCCAGTGCCTGGCTGTGTGATGATGAGGCGAGGGGAGCGTATATCTGAGTGAGGGTGGATTAGGGGAGATAGAACAGGTTAGGTAACGGGGAGTCGGCGGGAGCGGAGGCGGCGGGAGCACGGTGGAACTGTAAGATTATGCATGAACACCGGTGCGAGCGCGGCTAATCGGCTGCTCATGCCACTCAGCTGGAGAGTGGCTGACAGCGTATTTACACACCGTGCCTCCGGCTCCAGGTGCCTTCCTACATGCCTGGCCCCCTGCCGTCGCCATCCCTTCGCCAGGGTGCTTCCCCGGCTCATCTCCACGCCTTGACACGCCACAGAGTGCTACTGACGCGTTCTCAACCAAACAAATAGGATACACCCCCCCCCCCCTCCTATCTATGCGCTGTAGAAATAAAATAAGGTTTATCCATCTAGCAATGAAAGAAACATTAAGTTCAGGTTGTTTTCTTAACCGGTAACGTTTAATGTACAAATGACCTGTACCCCCGCACTTTGACTCGGTACCGGTACCCCCTGTATTTAGCCTCATTATTGTTATTTCATTGTGTGACATTATTGAATTTCTTACTTTAGTTTATTTAATAAATATTTGCTTAACTCTTTGTCTTGAACTGCACTGTTGGTTAAGGGATTGTAAGTCAGCATTTCACGGTAAGGTCTTACGCCCGTCGTATTCGGCGCATGTGACAAACACAATTTGATTTGATTTGATGTGCTCGGTGTTCACAGACAAGTGGCGGAGCATGGTGCCGGGACGTTCAGTAATAAACGCAGTGTTAGTCGAGGCGTTCCCCGCGAACAAATAAAAACAGCGCTACTGACAAATCCCACTACTATATTGGATTTGTACTTATTCTGGATTACCTCAACACGACGAGAATCCTGTCTTTCTTTACACACTACTAAAACCACATCAAACCACGGGAGTAGTTCTGTAGCGAATCCCAGACTGTCAGACACATTGAGAAGTGGCATGGAGAGCCGTGTTTCCCAAAATTACACACAGGCTCATAATGACCCCATTCAGACAGGTCCTCCGACACACCACACAGCTCTGAACGGACTTCCCTCTGAGAGACAATCTCACCGTGAAGTTTACAAAAGGCAGAGACAAGGTCAACATTTCCCCAGTTGGCCTGAATGACTGAGAGAGACCTGGTTTCTGTGTGAATTCTGTTGTATGAAATGCTGGCAAACTATAGAGGAGGCACGAATTGTGAGAACAAGCGTTTTTCTCTGTCGATGTCCATCCCGTCACATCCATCCCGTCACATGACCTGCCTAGTTAAATAAAGGTTCAATAAAAAATGTAATAAATGATCAAATAAAATAGGCCTGTTGGGTAGACAGTTAGTTGGGTAGTTGAGCACAGAAAAACAACAAATGTGACCGTTTCTTTTTGTCTCACACACACTCCCTCAGCAGCAACTAGAAAAGACTTAGCCAGCATCTGACAGAGACCGTGTCTGGCACACCCATAGCACAGGCATAGTGGTTCGCAGAGAATGTGATTATACTATATTAAACATCAATACTAAAAAACGGACCTCTTCATATCCATACAAACTGCCTGCGTATATTAGTCTATCTAGCCAGGGGGTTATGATAATTGACTCCCTAAACATCCATTACTATGCCGCTCTCTGATGCGCCCTACATGAGACGGTGGCCAATGGAATCCCCCCCTGACATTTAGATGTGGGCTGGGGGGTGGGGTTATGAGCTGTGCGCCAGCATCCCTTCCAGCACGGTCTCAAACGGCCCACTAACAGACAGCACAACACTATTATCAAGCAGAGACGATGATCTCAAGCAAATTGTCCGCCAGCTTCCCTTTGTTATTCAGATGTGCACCACTTGGAGCAGTCACATTCCTAAAGCACAGGGCAACCAGAGGTCACAGTCATCCGTTCCCAAGGGGAGGGAGTGAAGGGAGGGAGGGAGGGAGGGAGGGAGGGAGGGAGGGAGGGAGGGGGGAGGGAGGGAGGGAGGGGGGACGGCTGGTCCAACCAGGGCTGAGCAGGATGAATAATTACCACCATCTCTCATCGATATCTCCTTGAGTCCCTCTGGTATCTC
Source organism: Salvelinus fontinalis (assembly GCF_029448725.1). NCBI lineage: Eukaryota > Metazoa > Chordata > Actinopteri > Salmoniformes > Salmonidae > Salvelinus > Salvelinus fontinalis. The sequence continues at coordinate 64,182,621 of NC_074668.1, forward strand.
CTTGAGCCCCTCTGGTATCTCCTTGAGCCCCTCTGGTATCTCCTTGAGCCCCTCTGGTATCTCTTTGAGCCCCCCTGGTATCTCCTTGAGCCCCTCTGGTATCTCCTTGAGCCCCTCTGGTATCTCCTTGAGCCCCTCTGGTATCTCCTTGAGACCCTCTGGTAACTCCTTGAGCCCCTCTGGTATCTCCTTGAGCCCCTCTGGTATCTCCTTGAGACCCTCTGGTATCTCCTTGAGCCCCTCTGGTATCTCCTTGGGCCCCTCTGGTATCTCCTTGAGACCCTCTGGTATCTCCTTGAGACCCTCTGGTATCTCCTTGAGCCCCTCTGTTATCTCTTTGAGCCCCTCTGGTATCTCCTTGAGCCCCTCTGGTATCTCTCTGAGCCCCTCTGGTATCTCCTTGAGCCCCTCTGGTATCTCTTTGAGCCCCTCTGGTATCTCCTTGAGCCCCTCTGTTATCTCTTTGAGCCCCTCTGTTATCTCCTTGAGCCCCTCTGGTATCTCCTTGAGCCCCTCTGGTATCTCTTTGAGCCCCTCTGGTATCTCCTTGAGCCCCTCTGTTATCTCTTTGAGCCCCTCTGGTATCTCCTTGAGCCCCTCTGTTATCTCCTTGAGTCCCTCTGGTATCTCCTTGAGCCCCTCTGGTATCTCTTTGAGCCCCTCTGGTATCTCCTTGAGCCCCTATGTTATCTCTTTGAGCCCCTCTGGTATCTCCTTGAGCCCCTCTGGTATCTCCTGGAGTCCCTCCCTGCTCTATCCTTCCCTATACTGCCCTGCCCTGCCTTCCCCTCTCTGCTCGAGTCCAACTCAGAACAGAATCACAGGACTGTGTCAGTCTCCCATTAGAGAGGGCTGCTGGGTAATGGGAGAGAACAGATCTGGTTTGCTGCGATCCCTGGGGCCTTGCTGTACTTTCTCTGAAGACACACACACACACCCACACACACACTGATATTAATACACGCACAAATACACACTCAAACGGCAAGTATGAGACAGATAAAACAAACAGAAAATACGTGGGTTAAAAGAGGAGAACACTGAATACAACCCCTGATATCCCTTTGTCTCATTGAAACACACACACAGAAGGACACACAAAGACTCGAACAAAAATGTGAGAGGGGAAATAATAGCTATTTCCAAACCATAATACCCAGTGTTAAGAGCGGTCGGCTCTGTGATTTAGGTGGTCTGTGGAGATGTCAGTCTGCAGTCCCTGGGAAAGGGAGGAGAGAGCAGTCCTAATGGGGAAGTGGCAGCCAGCTCGGCGCTAGCTCCCAGCTCCCATCCCTGCTCTAGATTTGGTTTGTCACTGGATATCCATTACCTGCCAGTCTCCTCTGATCTCTTTGGACAGCCCTGATCAAAAGATGTCATTTGACCTACTCGGCTAGGCTCGGCCCCGGGGAAGTTAGCGCCGGGCCAAGGGGAGGTGCGGGACGACCTGCCCGTAAATAAAACGACAGCATCACTTTAACGTCCCGTCATGTACGGGAGGGCGATTATGATAATGCCAGATCTGTCAGAACACAAACGGACAGAAAGGCAAATCGCCGGCTCTGCCACTAATGTGGAGGATACAGCCCTCTCTTCTCTCTCTTTATACTCTCCCTCTCACACACACTCACACTCTTGTCTCTTTCGTTATTGGGTTTGTGTGAAGGTGGAGAGGGAGAGAGAGAGAGAGCGAGAGAGGAGGAGAGAGCTCCAGCATCTGAGAGGCTGTGGTTGTTTGAGGCTGTGTCAAGTCTAATCTGCTAGTGTGCTCTGGGCCCCACTGCATCCTAATGCAGACATTTGTTTATTCTGATTTAGTCGCAGGATGACGCTCCAGAAAGGATAGAGTGCACCTGATTGCTTTTGATATTGCCCGGGCTAAATTTAAAAGCAGAGCAGCGTTCAGGGTTGGGCTGCGGGCTGGACTGGAGCCGTGAGTGACAAACACGCATGTCAGCATGGGCACACACACACACACGCACGCACGCGCACGCACGGACACACACATCTTCCCACACACACACACACACACACACAAATATACATACACACATATACGCACAAACACCACGCCAACCACAATGGCAAACTTTAGCTGGGCCGTTGAGCAATAAAAGGTCTGAAATTCGGAGGGTTTTAGAGGAAAGAGAAACGGCTAGCAATAAAGCTGGAAAACAGCAGCGCTCCGAGGCAATTTAGACTGCAAAACACAAACCATTAAGTTTGTGCATTATCTTTTAATTTAATCTTGAATGATTTATAATCCATCACGCAAGGCTTCAACCATATCCAATTATTCTCTGTGGCTTGATTGACAACAAAGGTGATTTATTAAGCTAATAAAAAGTGATGTGCTCTCAGCTCCCTGTGAAAATAACCAACCGGACTGAGACTTTAAAGAGACACTGGGCCCCCTTCTTTTTTTTGGAGCCTGCCCACTTCCTGAGTGCAGATGAGATCAATAGCCCAGGGTGTCGAGGGTGTTATGTTGGGAGGGTGGGGGAGCGGGTGTGGAGGGGGAGATACCCCAACAATCACTTAACGATCTCCCCACTTAAAAGAGAAATCACTCCGCGCATCCCACTCTGGTGTGCCAGAAACGTTGGAAATCAAAAAATGTCACCCATTCTGACGGGAAGGGCTCTGTATGCAGGGCCGAGTGGTTATATTATGCTTTAATTCCTCCAGCCGTGGTGTATGTGTCATCTTATTCCGGGCTTTATCGGCTAATGTTCCGCTCAATCACTTGATATTAATGAAAAGCAGAGAGCGGAGGCTGGGGGGAGGGGGCAGAGGTTCACATGTATATCAATGCCATTCCACCGATGTCATTAAGAAATATTCAACTGTTTACAGCGGTAAGCCATGTAGGCCAACTTAATGAGGCTTTAACCCAGAGTTACAAATAGGCCTTGGCTCCTATTTCTATAAAAATCCCTATTCCAGCTCACTCAACATTCCCCAAATCTGCATTCATATGAAATGCTGTTCAGAACAGCCACCTGAGCATGCATAACACGCTATAAATGCTGCACAATTCCAGACAATTGTTTGTTTGCTAAACAGAAATAAATAAACAGTGGTTTAAACGTGTGTGTGTGTGTGTGTGTGTGTGTGTGTGTGTGTGTGTGTGTGTGTGTGTGTGTGTGTGTGTGTGTGTGTGTGTGATTGTGAGCCCACCGCCCCCCATCCCTTGTGTCCTTTATCCTAGCGGTGGTGAGGCTATATAGGGTGAGGCTTTGCCAGGTTAGGTGAGAGGAGGAGGGGTTTGGCCCAGAGGGCTGACTACTGTCCTAGTAAAGCAGCAGAGAAGCCTCCAACGCGCAGCCAGGGAGGCCGAGAGGAGGGGAGCGCTGGGGGACTGAAGGGGGGGGGGGGGGGCTGTGCTGTGCGCTACGTGCTGAAATGAAACACAATAGGATGTAAACAGGATGTGTAATTATGACACCACTGATCCAGACTTCACGGCTGCTGGGTGACATAACATGGACCATGCATGCTCCCACACACACACACACACACACACACACAAACACACAGACACACACACACACAGACACACACACACACACACACACACACATACACACACACACACACACACACACACACACACACACACACACACACACACACACACACACACACACACACACACACACACACACACACACACACACACAGACACAGACACAGACACACAGACACAGACACAGACACACACAGACACACGCACACACACACACACACACACACGCACACACGCACACATCCCCAAGCCCAGCAAAGATGGGAACACACACAAAAAAGAGAGAGGTTAAAACCCATGATCCTCCCGTGCCACAGACCATAACCTCTGCCCACATGCTCTCTAACCACATCCTCCTACAAGAGCACCAGTATATCATCTCAATAGGTCCCTCATCTTTATCTGCCGTATTAAAAAAAGTAACATTTTCCTGTGTCGTTAGAGACATTGGCATAATGTGTGTAATAATATACATGTATGCTTTAGTCATCCTACATTTTGTTGCCAGTGTAGTAAAAATGCATTTACGTATTTTACGATTTTGTTTTAAATAACAAAAATAGTCAACAATAAAAAATTGAAAGTGAAGGTAAAGCAATGCATTTATTTTATTTTGAAGTGACAAGGTTTTTCTGTCCAACCATGTTGGTGTATTTAGCAGTGCCGTGCTCAGGTATTGTCTTATTTTTTCAAAATCTAAAACAATCCAAAATGTATATATTGATAAAATTAATCATAAATGAATAATGCATTCATTCATACGTGATTTCAACGTCAGGAATTCAAATACAGCAGTAACGGAGGAGTCACACAGAGCAGTACTGAGACACCTCTTCACTCTTCCTTTCCTTTCTCTAAATAACATTTCTCGTGTCATTTCTGTAATGAATCGTTTCTGTAACATTATTTTCTGCAGTGATTTACGACAGGAATGAAATTAAAAAGCAATAGAAAACCGTGAGAAAATAACAGCTATAACGAGTGCATTCCTGGGCTTTGATATTTCATTTGTGGCTAGTTATAGTCTAGGAAACGTGGAGAATGATGGATAGCCAGGCATCGAAAGCCTTCAACGCCTCTTAACATAGGCCGCTCCTCAGACCCGCTCTGGGAGGGGTACTCCCCTTGTAGTTTTGGGGGCTGTTGGTGACTTGTTTGGGATGGGAAGTGATACGGTATCCATTTCAAAGAGCTGGACATGCCGTTGGTTAGGAGAGGGGTGCGCGGAGAGGGATGAAATATGGCAGGAAGAAGGATGCCACTTTTAATTATCTAATTAGTGCTTAAGAGCGTGCATGAGCCGAGTGGGCTTTGGACCAGACCCTGCTTTGCCTGCTGCTGAGGGCATCAAAATGGCTTCTGTGTGTGTGTGTGTGTGAGACAGACTGAGAGAAAGACAGACAGACAGAGAGAGAGAGAGATAGACAGAGAGAGAGCGAGAGAGCGAGAGAGCGAGAGAGCGAGAGCGAGAGCGAGAGAGAGAGAGAGAGAGAGAGAGAGAGAGAGAGAGAGAGAGAGAGAGAGAGAGAGAGAGAGAGAGAGATAGATAGCAGGCATCAAAGGCCATGTTTGGATGCCTCGGCTCCCCCTTTAAACTCTCAATTTACACACAGACCCCCCGAGGGCCTGAGGCCAGGACCCCCAATAACCCCTCCACCCTCAATTAGACTGTGTGTGTATGCGTGTGCCTGTGTTTGCGTGAGCGTGTGTGTAAGCGTTTTTATTTGTGTCACATTTTTACGGAGCCTTAGGGAGTCTCTCACGAACAATCAAGCAAGCACACACACATAAACCAACGAACACACACACACACACGCACACACGCACGCACGCACACACACACACACACACACACACACACACACACACACTCAAACAATGCAAATGCCTCAAATAAACAAGCAAGCTCCATCAGCTGGCTTAGCCATGCAGGGCTGTGTAGAGCTAAGGACGAGCTAGCACCTTACATTGTGTGTGAACAGGATAGAGCACCACAGGGACCCCGCTCTGCACAGCACAGCCCCAGCCCCAGCTTAACCACAAAAATAACCACGCAAACAAGACCACAGTACAGCAATAACAAGCCCTCAGCTCGCTGTTATGGCGACCAGAACCCCGGTGAATACTGAGCTGTCTACACGTTGTCACCAGGGGAGAGAAGGCGAGAGAAAAGAGAGACACGCCACTGTCTGTTTGTGTGATATCAAACATGTTCGCCACTGACCTCCACCCACTTGCAAAGCCACTAGAAGGGGCTTGCCTGGCCTAATTGTCAAGGGAAAGAGGCTTCACTCCAAAGCTACAGGAGGAGCTGGGGTGCAGCCCCTCCAAGGCCTTCCCACCCCACCCAACCCAGCCCAGCCCCTCCAAGGCCTTCCCACCCCACCCAACCCAGCCCCTCCCAACCCAACCCAGCCCCTCCCAACCCAACCCAGCCCCTCCCAACCCAACCCAACCCAGCCCAACCCAACCCAGCCCCTCCCAACCCAACTCCTCCCAACCCAGCCCAGCCCCTCCCAACCCAACCCAACCCAGCTCCTCCCAACCCAACCCAACCCAACCCAACCCAACCCAGCCCCTCCCAACCCAACCCAACCCAACCCAGCCCAGCCCAACCCAACCCAGCCCCTCCCAACCCAACCCAACCCAGCCCAGCCCAACCCAACCCAGCCCCTCCCAACCCAACCCAGCCTAGCCCAAACCAGGCCGCCTCTTGACTGGTGCCACCTCCAGCGATGTACCACAGCGAAGGGAAGATCCGCTAAAACCCTCCCTGTTTCCCTTTAACCTACTGCATACGCTACGTCTCTCTCGTTCCTCATCCTCGTCTCCATTCTTGTTCTACTTTCTCCCTCTCCTGTTCTGCTTCTCCCTACTCTCCCAGTCACAGCGCTCGAAACAATAAATAAGGCGAATGCGTGGCTGGCGTGCCTGCGAGCGGGGCGCGTGTGATAATCCGCCGGTGCTATCGTCGCCTCTGCAGGGGCTTATCTGCATTGAAGAGGAGTACGAGGCAGACAGTCCCTATCGCACCGAGGCATTAATGTACTGCCGCTCCCCTGGCCGTGTCACGATGGAGCGATAAGGCTCTCGATGGCGTCCCGATCCGCACCCGATCCACGCCGCGCCGCGCCTTCAAGGGCCCTACGATACAAGCCCTTACTCTCTCTCACACTTGTTCCTTGTCCTCCTTCCCTCTTTCATTCACTCCCTCTACTTTTTTCCTGTGTGTACATTCCCTCTTTTCTGATTGTATTGTTGTGTTGAAATGTGTGGTGGGGAGAAACTCCCTCACGTGTCCACAGAATGACAAAAAGTAATTAACAGATGTCAACAAATGTTGTGATACTGACAACACCAAATCAGGCCCCATAACACAGACCCAGAGACAGTGTTTTTTTCCACTGGGAGAGGATCAGTCAGACATACACAACAGTGGTGAGGCATCAGTGTTAAATGCACTTCCTCTCTTTGGGAACCCTGGGATTTGTAAGGGTCCTGTCTTGGACACCATGGGACAGATGTACTCTCCCACCACTGGCCCGCCACCAGAAGAACTGTGTCCGCCATGTCTGGAATGTCATGATATGTCCCACAATTGATTAGAGTGATTTACTGCCTCCCACACACACATTGACAACACACACACACACACACACACACACACACACACACGCACGCACGCACACACACGCATTATCTTTTCACATGGAGGCGCAAGATGACGTCCAAGTGACACATCTAACATACTGTAACTTTCATATACACCCCCACACATGCCCCCTCCCCCCCTTATCCCCCCCACACACACACACAAACTTGTCTTGTTTCCAGAGAACTCCATGACTCTGTGGCTGTATCAGGCCTCAGGAATTCATAAACAGAGTGGGCCTTGTCAGGCCTGAGTGTAACATCCTCTCCTCAGAAACAGGAAGTGTTGATGGCTAGCCGTGTCATAAAGCCGGGCCGGGCCACACACTGATCGCTCATGTGTCTGACCTTTACACGCCACACACTACAATATCAATAGACACATGTATCAATACAACACAATACAATACATGTAAGCAATACATGGACTAATAACAGAATGCAGTGAGAATCACAGGGGCTTGGATACAGACTTTGTGTTTTCCTCGGCAGAGATAAGAGTGAAGCACAATCTTATGGATGTTTCTCTCTGTCTGGATGGCACGAGGACGGTGGCTTTAACAGTAAAGGACATCTCTGGAACTACGTGGCTAATTAGGACTAAAAATATCAAGGCGTCTCATAGAAGTCGTTTTTGGAGGAAGATCACATTAGCCGGCGAGTCGTAAACGGATAACGACATTCATAGCCCGGCACCCAAGGCGTTTCAACGAGCCACAATGCTCTTATTGTTTGTGATTCGTTTATTTTTTATATTTTTTATGTCGTCTGGGTGGGTGCATTTGACTGGTGGCTAACCAACACCATCCCTCCACTTTCTCCCCTCGGTTAGGGTGTGGGATGTCTCCAGACCTTCCGCCCCTGTCAGTCAGTGGAGTGGGAGGGAGTTGATACAATTCCACTATACTTGACTCATTTGGAATACCCTGGCGATTCATACTCACTTCATCAACACGTGTGGATGGTGATTTACTTGGACGGTTAACGTTAAATGGAGATTCGATTACCTTTTTTTTGGAAGGGATCTAGGTCATGTGATCACATTTCTGAACAGCAATTGGCTCTGCTAAGTATCAAGCGAGCGTTCAAAAGATCTGTTTCGACAGTCCGGCTTATTATAGTCAATGAATCAATTCCTTTCACGACGAACAGTGTTTATTGACTCTTATCGCCCAGTGAGCTAATGAAACAGGTCTGCTCTTCGGGAAGAAGGCGATGGCAGTTTTCATGTGGCTATTACAGCGTCTTTAAATAGGCAGGTCTTGTGCGCTGCCTTCATTTGGACAAATCAAAATGAAGTTGTTTTTCATGTCTGGGTCTGGTGACACTGTTGAATAGGCAGGATAGAGAGAGATAGAGCGAGTGAGAGAGTGTGTCGCTTGTAGCCCAGGGCGAGGCTTAGGGTTAAAGTATTTTGGAGACAGGGTAAGCGGTAGGGGTTATGGGACATTGTCATTCCCACGCACTATTATGACTGGTCCAGCTGTGTGGAGAGAGCACACAGTTCCACTACGATATGCCTTGATTATCTTCTAAAAAACTGGAGAGAGAAAAAAAAAACGTCCAAAATGATTATGAGAACCTACGGGGGCGTCAAAACACAAGAGACACGTACAGATCAAAGAAGGGTGAAGGGGGGATAGGAGCCCCCACCCTATGAATCACACGGTAAACCTCTCTCTATAGTCACAACACACAGCCCCAGAGGATCGTGAGCTATGGGAGTTTACATGTGAACGTTAGGCCACACTGTGGTAGAAATATAACATCAGAGAACATGCCGGTTCAGGAGAGTGAGCAGGGTTGTTGCTCTCGGAACACGAAGGACTAGGAAGCACTGGGCAGGGATGGGGATGGACAAAGAGAGAGAAAGAGAGGGAGAGAGAGAGAACCCAAAGGAGACCTGGTGTAGTAGGCAACCTGACCTCAGATCGCCTAAAGCAGGGATCATCGACTGGATTTAGGATGGTCAGGGGACTGGATCATAGTTACTAATCATTTGTATACCGCAAATTGACCACAAGAGGCCCAAACAGACTAAAACATAATCATTTCAAACCTTGCTTACATTTGTATACGATCACATCCCTCTAATTTGTGAGGAAATACTTTGGAACAGATTTCCAAAATTAAAATCACTTGGAGCTGATTTCCTGGTGTTTTTAGAGTATTTTATGTCCCCAAAAACAATTTTGTTTGTTTGTTTGTTTTTTTGCTCAGGGGCCAAATAAAATCACCTGCGGGCCAAATTCCATTTGGGGAACCCTGACCTAAAGGCTAAGTCCCTGGGCCCCTGAGTCTAGGAGGGCTATGATACCTGGGACGGACAAACAAACACACACAGAAACATGCCAACACATTATGTAAGTAGTTATATAAACATGCATGCTGAACACATGCAATATCAAACGTCATGTTTTCCCAACACCTCTCCAAACTCCTGCCTGCCATGAGCCATGTGGACCCATACAACTCCACAGATGTAGGGACCAGGATCCTGTAAAGGCGGAAGCAGGAAGCCAGCTCCAGAGAGCCCACTACAGGCACCCTCTCCTGGGCCCCAGGGATCACTGCAGGGCCCTATCTCTACTGCACTGGTCTGCTTGTCTGTCTGTGGGTTTGTGTGTATGTGGGTGGTGTTTTTTTTTTACAAGTGTTCCCTTTAATCTACCTCTCTCTCTCTCTCTCTCTCTCTCTCTCTCTCTCTCTCTCTCTCTCTCTCTCT